>NC_038046.1:45683630-45759903 GCF_002211085.1 Panicum hallii | reverse complement strand
TGCTCCCCTGCATTGGGACGAAGAAGGAGTGGGACTTCCGTTACCAGTCGGAGGATGATGAATCCCTGACTGATGGCGAGGATCTCGCACTCCTCCTCGGAGCCGAGCTGGAGGAGGATGAAGACGACGCATCTTGGGGGGAGGACCTTTCTTCCTCGGAGGAAAGAGCCGATTCCTTCTCCTCCCGAAGAAGATCCGATGGCAGGTACTTTCCTTCTTGGCAGGTCATCGGACGGCACTTCCGACAGCGGTACAGGAGCCGAAGGCGACAATAGCTTCACCAGTGACGACAGCGGGGGACGACGATGGCAACAGCAACGGGGACACCGGCGACAGTGGCCCAAGCAATGTTCCGTCGCCCAAGCGCCGCAAGATCTCCGGCGTGTACTGGTGGTAGACTGCAGTATCCCATTAGGCCATCTTTAGGAGCGGTTAGCTCCTCTTTTGTAATCACCGTCTCGTTGTGAATGAAACTTTCTTTTTATTGGCAATTATTCTTACGCACAATGATCTGTTTCAAGAGCCGATGGCAACGCATCGGCTTCAGAATATACCGATCCGGATCTGAAATGACCCTTCAATTTACTTTACCCTTCCGTTGGCCTTTCACCTGACACAAATCTCCCACGGGTTCTGGATTTCAGATCAACTCCGATCCCCTTTGCTCACAACCCTAACTGCAAGATTCTCCCCGGTCCTTGAGACACACATCCGATCTTGCGCCGCCAAACCTAGATCCGCCTTCCAAGATCTCGATCCAAGATTCCCGATGGCGGAGTCTTTGCGCACCGCCGCCGACGCCTTTGGTCTGAAGGTGAACTCCGACCCCTTATTAATTTAACGCAGCGTCTGTAAGTTTTACTGCGCGGTTGATTAATTTCCCTTTCGGCAATCTCGTTTTTCTTGGGATTTTTCAGGCTTCCGATATTTTCTTGCCGCACCCTCTTCCCCCAATTCTTTCTGCCTTGGGCCTCGTTCCTACGAGAAACCCATAGATTTGATTTCTTGTGAAGCCAATCGAATCCCCTTTGTAAGTCAGGATATAGACCTTGAATCTTGGTCGGACAGCCTCCGCGCTTGGCCGAATCCCCCTGAAAACTGGATGGTTTGGTACAACAAAGTAGCGAGCGCTTACCAGCCCTTATGGGAGTCCATCGGGATAGCCGATGCCCTGTCTCTGTCCCTTTCTCCCCTTGAGAAAGATGAGAACCTTTTGAAGACCATCGGCTATTTCTGGTCTGATGCCCTGAATTGCTTTCTCTTCGGGCACAGCCCATTAGCACCAACGCTGCTGGACGTTATGATGATCACCGGTTTGGACATATCATCAGCCTGCCCTTCTGCTTACAGCCTTCCCGTTGTCCCTTATAAACTGTCTTCCAAAACCGAGTGCACTAACTGGAGCACATACCTGAGCCAGCACCAGAAGAACAAGGGCCCTGTATCGGAGAAGGAGCACACAGCTTTTCTGAACTTGTGGCTTGAACATTTCCTCTTCTGTGGCCCTTCTCTTGCCCCAACCAGGAACTACCTCTCCTTGGCTTATGAGCTGGCCAGGGGTCATTCTGTTGGCCTTGGTAAACTCTTTCTCGGGGAACTTTACAGATACCTCCATTTGATGACCTCCAGCCTTCTTTCTCAGAAGAAAATCAGAACCGGTGGACCATGGTGGTTCATCCAGTTGTGGGCCCGTCTTTATTTTCAGAGTTCCGACCCTCATTTTCCTTCCTTAGTCGGCAACTCCTTCCCTGATCTGAGTGGGAGACAGATTAGGTGCACTAGCTTTGGGCAAGCCTTGTACAGTCTTCCTGGTGGAAAACTGGATCCTTTAGATGCTTCCCGTTGGTTCAAGATCTTCTATAAAGGCCTTGACAACCCAAACTTCTTTCCCTATACCGATTCTGAGCTCTTCGAGAACCCGGCTACCTTCCGGTTAGCCGATATTGCCTTTGATGCAGACACCAGGCGCCTTTATTCCATCATGGTCCGACCCTGTCTTCTCCCAGTTGGCATGAGCACCTCTAACCGGATTCTCAAGCCTGGTTACGAGTTTTATCAGCCGGTCGTAGCAGCCCGGCAGTTTGGCCTTGCGCAGGTGCCTCCCCACTTCCTTCTCCATTCATTGACATCAAGCAGGGTGGACCTTCCTGACGCCTTGACCACCCAAAGGTGCTACAGCCTGTTCACCGACCTCCCCTTGTCTGTTCCTGCCAATCTTTCCTTCACTTCTTCGGTTGTCGGCTTCGAGGGATGGTGGTCGATGTGGAAAACTCACGTCTTCCGGAGAGCTCTGGGCCCAATGCTGCGGCAGATCCATCCTGAGTACGATATCCCTGCCGGAGAGGTATTGTCTTTAATTGACATTTCTTCTCTTAACTCTTACTGGACTCCTCTTGAATCCTTTTCCTATTTCTGCAGCGAGAAGACGGCCCAGAGCCGATGAATGACGATGGATCGCCTTTTTGCTTTCTGGCGGTTGCTCCTATGGTCCTCTTCGGCAAGAATGCGCCTCCTCCATCAAAAAGCGTGATGCAGATTCAGCCGAGCACTGTTAAATTGACTCCCAAGCGGAAACGACTCTCAGAGGCCGTCGCCCCCCGAGCTTGCGCTAAGACGAGGAAGACTCTTGTCAGAAAGGTCCGGAAGGAAGTTACACCGTCTTCTCCTGTTCCACCATCTCCAGTCGTCGCCCAGGTTTGGCCCTTTCTCTCGTTTTGCAATCGGGTCTTTGTTCATGTCTCTTTTAACGGCGCTCTCTTCTCTTGCAGCCTGCCGTTGTAGAAGTCTCCAGTGAGGAGGAGCCCCCATGCCAGAAAGGTTCATCTTCAGGGGCGCCAGAGGACGTGAATGCGCCTATTATGGCCCTGATTACTCTCCGTGATCCAGGCGCAACAACCTTGGAGAATCCTTCTGCGTCGGCCGTTGTCCCGGTTACCTCCCCGAGCCCGCAGGCGCTGATCGGGTCTTCATCCCCTGCTGGCCCCTGTTTGGAAAGGCCCTCTACTGCTTCGGCCACCGCCGATTCCCCTGCACGAGAGGTACGTCCCGCGAAGCCGATTGCTATCTCATCGGCCATCCCTCTCGCAGAGCCGACTGTTGCCCGGTCGGCTGTTGCCTTTCCTCCCGAGGGCGCGGTTCAGGCGGCCTCTGCTGCTACTGTTCGTCCTTCGGAACGGGTGCACCCCCGGGAGCCGATCGCCCCTTCGTTGGCCATCGCTACTTCCTTTTCAGGGCAGGTATGTCTTTCCCTTTTCCTTTGCAATTGCTTCGGTCTTCTCCTGCAATGCCTTGCTTACCATCTTTTTTTTTTTTTTTTTTTTTCTTCAGAACCTAGACCTTTCAGAACTCCTTGCGTTTGATCCTGCCACGATTGGATCGACCATACTGGAAGCCGCTGACTCTTCCTCGGGCCTGACCAGCACCGTTGATCGGCTCCTCCGCGTGAGGGAGCTTCTGTTGGGTCCAACCTCCGCGCTGATTCAAGACTCCAGTGCAGTTAAACAGATCCTTGACGAGATCAGTTCCTAGCTCCCGGTGAGTCTCCAGGCCAAGCTCCTGCCGGCCGGACACCTTTCTTCCTTCCAAGCGAAGGTGGCGGAAGCTCGCCGTAGAATCGAGACTCGGCGTTCCCAATCACTCTTAAGGACCATCATCGCTGAGATGTGTCAGTCGATCAACAAGAAGAAGGCTGCACTTGACGCGAAGGTTGACACGTCTGCCTCTGCCCATCGGCTTTGCCTCTTGGAGAAAGAACTGGAAGATCTTGAAGCCAAAGTCCGGGCCACAAAGCAGCGCATCCAGGAGGAGAAAGATCTCATTGCAGGTTCCAAGCAGGAAGCAGAAGTTTTGACTTCCGAGCTGAAGGCGGACTTGACCGAGCTGAGCAACTTGAGCAAACAAGTGGTGCCGGGGGCGGATGAAGATGATGAGGCAGTACTCGCTGAGGTCGACCGCATCCGTCTTGATGCTATCGCTGCTATAGACGCCTTCCTTCAGTAGCCCTGTTTAGGATAACCTTTGTATCTGTATGTAGTAGACCCACTGTGTTTCCATGTAATGAACCTAAAGTCGATGGTGGTGCATCAGCTGTTTGATAACTTGTGATGTTTCGATTGCCATCAGCAAAAATTTCTAAAGTCGATGGCAACGCATCGGCTGTTCTGATCCTTTCTATTATTGTACGGGCCGATCATCGTTCATCGGCCCTTTTCCCATTTCCTATCCTACTAATGCTAAGGTCGTCGACTCAACCTTCGCCTCCCTTCTTATCCTGCTGGTTGCATCGGCTTCTTGCCTGATGGGTGCCATCACTTTACTGTTCGTCAGCCCACATACTTGGGAAATATTTCTTTAGATGTTGGCCGTTGACTGCCACCGGAAACTTGACGCCGTCCAACTCTTCGAGCATGTACGCGTTCCCGGGTAGGACCTGATCGACTCTGTACGGTCCGTGCCAGTTTGGGGACCACTTGCCATATGTTGCGTCCTTGGTTCCCAACGGTAATACTGCTTCCCAAACCAAATCTCCTACCTGGAATTCCTTTGGCTTGACCTTTTTATTATATGCACGGGCTACTTTAGCCTTATTCTCCTTAATCTTTTCTAGTGACCATAACCTGAGTTCCGTGAGGTCCTCCACATTATCACTCATCAGAGTAGCATACTCTTCAGCGGATAAATCATTCTGGAACTCTATGCGCCTGGACCCGGCTGTAACCTCCCACGGTAACACGGCTTCCTGTCCATAGACCAAATGATAAGGGGAAGTTTTTGTTGCCCCATGACAAGATATACGATATGCCCATAATGCTTCTGATAAGACTTCGTGCCAGCGCCTGGGGTATTCATCGATCTTCCTCTTAATCAATTTGATAAGGCTCTGATTGGATGCTTCAGCTTGCCCATTCGCCTGGGCGTAATAAGGAGATGACCTAATCAGCTTGATGCCCATGTCGGTAGCAAACTTCTTGAATTCTTCTGAAATGAAAACCGAGCCACCGTCTGTTGTTATAGTCTGTGGGATCCCAAATCTGTGAATAACATGTTCCTTGACGAAATGGATCACATCTTTGGATACTACTGACTTCATCGGGACAGCTTCCACCCATTTGGTAAAATAATCTGTGATAGCTAAAATGAACTGATGACCCTTACTAGATGGAGGATTAATTTTGCCGATAATATCCATGCCCCAGCCTCTAAACGGCCACGGTTTAACAATGGGATTCATTACGGATGCTGGCACCGTCTGAATTTTTCCGAATCTCTGGCATGCTTGACATCCTTTATAATACTTAAAACAATCTTCGAGCATGGTGGGCCAGTAGTATCCTGATCGCCTGATTAGCCACTTCATCTTGTGGGCTGACTGATGAGTTCCGCACGTTCCTTCATGGACTTCATGCAGGAGCCGATTAGACTCGATCGGCCCTAGGCATTTAAGCAACAGCCCCTCCAAGGTCCTGTAAAACATATCATCTCCTATCAGGACGTATCTCATGGCTTTATACCGTATCTTCCTGGGTGCCCCCCGAGCCGAATCCTTCAAGTAGTTGAAGATATCGGCTCTCCAATCCCCCTGGTCCAGGAAGTACACCTGATGTCTGGGCCCATCGGCTTTGTATCCTGAAGCCAGCTGCGCAAGATCATTGGCCTCTGCGTTCTGAGCTCTGGGTATCCAATAAAAATTTATATACCTGAACTGGGCCATCAGTTCCTGGCATTGCACCCACAATGGAAATAATAACTCACTTTCACACCTGTAGTCCTCGGTGAGCTGGGAAATTACCAACTTGGAGTCTCCGAAGACCTCTACAGCTTCGGCTCCGGCTTCCAGAAGCAATTCCATGCCTTTACGCACTGCCTCATACTCTGCAAGGTTGTTAGTACAAGTGGCCGGTAACCTAATTGAGAAAGAATATGTTGCCCCCCGGGGTGATACGAGCAAGATGCCGATTCCACATCCATCTCCACAAACGGATCCATCGAAGTACATGGCCCAGGCTCGTACGGAAAGTGCTGCTATGTTGGTATTAACCCTCTCAGCAATGAGGTCTGCCAATGCTTGCCCTTTAACTGCCTTCGCAGGTTGATATCGGATATCGAATTCGGATAACGCAAACATCCATTTTCCTAATCGGCCTTTCAACACAGGAGCCGATAGCATATGCTTTATAACATCCGATTTGCAGATGATGATTACCTCAGCCGATAACAGGATGTGACGCAGTTTGGTGCATGTAAAAAATAAACAAAGGCAAAGTTTTTCCATGTCAGAGTACCTAGTTTCGGCGTCCAGCATCCTTCTACTGAGATAAAACACCACCCTCTCTTTGCCCTCGTATAATTGCACTACCACCGAAGCAATTGAGGTGTCGCCGACTGATAAATATATGTAAAATGGCCTGTCTTGCTGTGGCGGCATCAACACGGGTGGTCTTGACAAATATTCTTTGATCTCTTCGAATGCCCGCTGTTGTTCTGCCCCCCAGCGGAATTTTTCATTGGTTTTGATTTTTACCAATTCCATAAAGGGTTCGATTCGCCCGGATAAATTAGAAATAAACCTCCTGACGAAGTTAATCTTGCCGATCAGCTGCTGGAGTTCCTTCTTGTTAGTGGGTGGTACCATAGTACGCACGGCCTCCTGACTTTTCAGGCCGATCTCTATCCCTCTTTCATGAACCAGGAAACCCAAAAACTGTCCAGCTGTGACGCCAAAAGTACATTTTTTTGGATTCATCCTGAGCCCGAATCTTCTGGTTCGTTCCAAAACTTGCCGCAGATCATCTAGGTGCCCTTCGACCGATGCTGACTTGACCACGACATCATCGATGTAGATTTCTACCAGATTGCCGATTAGGTCATGGAAGATGTGGTTCATGGCACGCTGATACGTTGCACCAGCATTTTTCAATCCGAAGGTCATAACCACGTACTCGAACAGTCCCACCGCTCCGGGTACCCTGAACGCCGTTTTGTGTATATCTTCGGGAGCCATGAAAATCTGATTGTACCAGCATTACCATCCATAAAGCTCAAAATCTTGTGGCCGGCAGCCGCATTGATTAATATTTCCGCCACAGGCATCGGATATTCATCCTTCGGAGTGGCCCTATTAAGATCTCTGAAATCCACGCAAACCCGCCACCGGCCATCTTTCTTTTGCACGGGTACGACACTTGAAATCCACTCCGCATACCTGCAAGCCCTGATAAATCCGGCTTCTAACATTTTCTCTATTTCCTTTTTAACTTCAACCAAGACATCGGCTTTCATCTGGCGTATCCGCTGTTGGAACGGCCGAAATCCACTTTTGAGAGGGAGCCGATGTTCCACTATGCTCCTATCGAGCCCAGGCATCTCTGTATAATCCCAGGCAAAGCAATCGGCATATTCCTTCAACAGAGTTATCATCAGCTCTCGCAATGACGGATGCAGTTTCTTACTAATGAACGTTGGCCGCGGCTTATCCCCGGGGCCAATATCGATTTCTTCAAGTTCATCAGCCGATGTGAAGCCATATCCTAACTTCCCGTCCTCCGTTAGATCGATGCTGCAGACAGGAGAAGAAGATAGCAAAGCGATCTCCAGCCGATCATTAATATCGGCCGATACACATAGTTTATTGCTTTCCAAGTCTTTAAGAAAAGAAACAGGCCGGTCGTCCAAGCTGGCCATCTCAAAATAGCTACGTAAAACAATTGTCACCAAAAGCTCATTTTTTGGGGGCCGATTGCGCGAATCGGCCTCAATGGGTACATCACTGCGACTTCCCTCATGCAACCTTTTTACTCTGTAAGGCCAGTGGATAAGACCAGCCTTACTCCGTTTTTTGTAGCCTCGATGCGGTCGCACCCTTCTAAGCTTATCCCTAAAATTGGTTCTTGGTCTTCCGCATCCCAGATGCTCATGGCAGCGTGCGAAATCTCGATTGAGTCATCTGCCTGGACTACTTCCACTTCGTCTCCATCCCACTGGATCAAGCATTGATGCATTGTTGAAGGGATACAACAGTTGGTGTGGATCCAATCCCTGCCGAGTAAGATATTGTAGGTGCTTTTGCTATTAACGACGAAGAAGGAAGTCGGGACGGTCTTACTCCCGATGGTGAGATCCACACTGAGGACGCCCTGCGCTTCTGAAGTTTGCCCGTTGAAATCACTTAACGTGACATTAGTCTTGATCAAATCTCCAGTGGATCGCCCCAATCGGCGCAGAACTGAATATGGCATAATGTTGACTGCCGCTCCCGTATCCACCAACATTTTATTAATGGGCTGACCATTGATATACCCTTTGAGATATAACGCCTTCAAGTGCTTGTAATTCTTGGCTTGTGGCTTCTCGAATATTACCGGTCGCGGTCCCAAATCAAGCTGGGCTACGGCTGGCTCCTCGTAGGTCCAAGCATGGAATTCTGCAGGAAGCACAAAAACCATGTGTGTATCAGCCGATACCTGCTTATCGGCTCTTGTCGACTTAGGCCGCCACTCCTTCCTTGAGGTGCGCGGCTTCTTTTCTTGCTCGCGATGAACTTGCTCTGCCAGATCCGGTCGTGCTTTTCTCAATGTCTCAATGTACCTGGCCTCGGCCTCCTCCAGACTTCGTAGCCTCTGAACCCGACGTTTTTGTGAACGGTTCAATCCATCTGGGCACCAACGTGGGCGATGACACCTATCCTCCTCTTCTTCTTCCCTTCGTGGTGACCGGACCTGCTCTTGATGAGCTGGCCTATATCCCAATCGCCCGAAAACCGATTCCCTTGCCTCCATCTTCATAGGTGCACATTCTGGGCAATCCCTAATAGTAGGTAATCGGCTCATACCGGAATCCCAACAGTACCTAAAGAACGGACAGTGCCAATGATTACGAGCATCCTCATGCTTCTTCAAACGCTTCCCAGTGCGATGCTCATATTCCTCGTCTTCAGATTCCCGTTGGAGGCGCTGCCGGTACTGGTACTCATATTTCCTGAGAAGGTCAGAAGAGGTTGGACGTTGATTCCTTACATACCTTACTCGCTCCTCAGTAACGTATTCTTTTTCCTCTTTTTGGGGCCGATTGCTAGAATCAGCCTCATTTTTGTCGGCCCGGCATCGCGATGCCATCCCTGCCATGTTGATGCCGAGTGCGAAGTCCAGCTGTCGTCTTGCAGACCGGTCATTTTGCTCTACCATGTTCACACCAGGAAAAGGCTGAGTATCTACCTTCATGGCGGTCTTCCCCAAGATCAATCGGCCCTGTTCGATAGCCGATTGTATTTGCCGACGAAGTTCCTTGCAGTCATTCGTGCCGTGGGTAAAGGAGTCATGCCATTTACAGTACGATCTCCCCTTTAACTCCTGTGCCGTGGGAAGTTTGTGTCCCTCTGGAAATTTCAACTGTTTTTCTTTCAGTAATAAGTCGAAAATCTGTTCGACCTTACTCACATCAAAATCAAACCCTTTTGCCGGACCAGTTTGCTTCAACCACTTACAAGGCACAGGATTTGCACCACGAGCCCACTCAGCAACCGATACCTCCATCTCTTCTTCAGAGTCATCGGCTTCCTCCGTATCAGCTACCGCCACCTGACGCTTAAATTTATCTTGGTATAACTCAGGATGACGCTGCTCATACGTCGATAGTTTCTGGACCAGATGCGCCAAAGAAGTAAATTCCAGTTGAAAAGCCAGGTCCCTGATCGGCTTTAATAATCCCACCGATGCTAATTCGACAGCTTCTTTTTCCGAGATCCGCGTTGAATAGCACCTGTTCTTCATCTCTCTGAAGCGTCGAATGAACTCCGCTACAGTCTCTCCACGCTTCTGTCGGAGCTGCGCCAGGTCGGCAATTCCTGCTTCCGCGGCTTCTGAATGATATTGAACATGAAATTGTTCTTCCAGTTGCTTCCAGGTGCGGATGGAGTCAGGACCCAATGACGTATACCATCCAAAGGCCGGTCCTGTGAGCGACTGCGAGAAAAACCTTACTCGCAACGGATCTGATACAGAAATCATACCCAGCTGAGCTAAATATCGGCTCACATGCTCGATGGAGCTGGATCCTTCTGCCCCACTGAATTTGGTGAACTCGGGGAGCCGATATTTGGGTGGCAATGGAATCAAATCATAATCTCCTGGATACGGCTTAGTATAGCCGATCGCTTTCCTCCTTGGTATTATGCCGAACTGATCTCGCAGGATAGCACTGATTTGTTCTGCCGTCTGTGATCCAGGGGCCGAGTGCATACTGTCGTGACTCGGCCCGGTAGCATAAGTTGCTAGCCACGCTTGTTTGTCTGCATCAACTCCAGAAACCCCTCCAATCGTCTTCTGTACGGGATGTACCGGATTACTACTGTCCGGTATATACGCACATACATAACCATGTGGAATCTCCTTGGGTGGCTCGCTGAAAAACTGGTGATCGATGGGATCACCACCTTCTTTGTAAACTACATAAGCTGGAGCGCCATGAGATTCTGCAGATGCAAGTGCGTAAGGTAATGGAGGTCTAGTTTGGAACGGAAGTTCTCCTTTATGACTCCCCAAGGTGGGCCCGGTTGGAGAATGTTGATGTTTCATAATTTCCTGGACCACTCGCAGAGCCACACGCTCAAAAGCATTGACCAAACTTTCAGAATGTCGGTGCAAAGAATGAGCTACTGCATAATTCACTTCCTGACGCAGCGCTCTAGTACGGTCTTCAGATGAAACAGATAAATCAACTCCGTCAAGAGCTCCTTCAGGTGAAAATCCTTTCCATCTGATACCATGGCTGCGAGTCCTCTCAAAAGAGCCGATTAGATCGGCTTCGAATTGGGCCTTGATTTCATCGTACCTCTGCTTGTGCTCAGCAGAGAGCTCCTCGTAAGTGATTGGATCGTCCCTTGACATCTTGCCGACCACTACTGACAGAGTCGACGGTGATGACGAAGTCGATGCAGAAGATGCAAACGCCGATGACGAAGTCGATGAAGAAGGTCCCACTGGGCGTGCCAGAATGTGTTGTCGATCGAAACCCACCGGCGAGCAGCGACAGGCAACACGAGGAGCCGGGAGGCTTCCGGGACGGCTGGTGGGCCCCGGTCCCTCGGTCAACGGCCCAGCGATCTGGCGCACACCCTGGCTTGGAATTGCTAGGCGTGCCACCTGATCCTGTACCTGATCAGGAAGGTGTGATTTGTGGAATTCCTGCAAGCACAGACACTCGTAAAGATTAGTCCGAGCCGTGATCGGCTCATCACTCCTCCCCGGCATCGGCTGTAGAGAGCCGATTGCAGCAATACCGGATCGGATCTTCAGATCAGATAATACATGCATATAATGATGAAATAAAACTTGCTTTAAAGATATAAATCTAATCCAAACCACGACAGCCAAGCCCTCACCGCACGATCGGAACGTCCTACACGTGACTGAGCCTAACGAATACGCAAAGCATCAGAACGAACAACCCGAACAGAGACCCTAAAAACAGCTAAAGAGCCGATTCCTAAGGAACCCTCTACGCAGGCTAAGATCCGATACTAACATACTGCCGGAACTTTCAACTCGTTTGCAGGGCCTAATCATGCACATATTGAGCTAAATCCCTAATTACTAGAAACTAGCCATAACAGATTGGATCTACCTACATAGACAAAGCAAGGCGCGATCATCACATCCATGGTTAGGCATAATAATCGCGGAGCACGCGAGAACAATGGACAGGGCGAGATCATAATACGAAAATAACATTGCTCTACGCACGCTATGATAACTAGTGCTACCCGCCATCTACAAGGCTTCAGAACGAGTAACACATGAAGTAAACAAGCAAGAGCAATGCGCCCCCGACCACGCGCAGCGTGATCAGGGGGCTACATGGCACTTACCCGATGAAAAAGACCCTGGAACAGGGGAGGCGATGCGCCGTGAGTTGTTGAAGAATTGAATCTCACTCTCGTTTATTAATGGTACATATTTATAGTCCGTAGACTTGTTCTCCTTAACTAACCCTAACCACACATGATACGAATCCTAACTGCCTAAGCCTGAATTTACACGGCCTTGCTGGCCCCAAACGCCCGTACGGAACCCGATCTGCAAGCTTATCATAATCGTCTCTCAAGCCCATCTTGCTCCACGGCCCACTTCTGGCCCGTCCAGAATATGGCGATAACAATAACATAGTTTAAACAGGGGCATCTAATACTGAGAAGCCCAAACTATCATACACAAAATCACTTATACAATGACTTGTAACTATAGCATTTTTTAATGTATGATAGTTTGGGCTTACTTATAGGGGCAAACGCACTTGATATAGTATTTGTGAAATAAAAGAACTGTATTTGAGTACAATAATGGCATGTGGTATTTTAAATCACATGAAACTATAGTACTAAAACTGTAGTTGACAAAAAAATGCTATATGGATGGAATACATTAAAAAATGCTATAGTTACAAGTCATTAAAATGTGTAAATTAAAAGGCAAAAAAATGATAAGACACAGGCTCAAACCCTTGACCTCCAGGCATATGAAAGTGTTGAGAACCATTGAGCTACACCTGTGTAAGTGGTTAGTTGTTGCTTTCAACTCTTCTTTACCGATTCCTTTGAAACCCGAATAAAAGAAGGGCCAGAGTGGCCGTGCCCCTTCCTCATTTCCTCTAGCAATCACGGCCCAATCAAGACAACCAATGGGCCGACACAATCCCTGGACACCATGGTGGCCAGCTGCCAACGCTTGGCACTGTATTAGGTCCGATAGGCCTTGCGGCCCTTTAGGTCTGGTTACTATATTTTGGTTTTAATAGTTTATATTTCATGTGTCTGGCTAGGTCCTTGTTGCTCTATTTTGTTTGCTTATTGTTTATCGAGGTAATTATTATCTTTGAATATATTGCAATAGGTTTATTTGTTAAATATTTATAGAACTCACATGATCAATGGGATCGAATGATTGTGTGTAACATTTAAAAAGTTCACAAATATAGAGAGGTGTGTGAGGTGACGGTTATCTTCACCAGAGTGAAGTTAATTTTGCATGGCATGTTCCTGCAATAAGTTATAAGATATCGATATAGTTGCATATTAGTATTAGTACGAAAGTATCATAGGGACACACAATTGATCTAGTATTTTGAAATCAAAGAACAAATTTGAGTACACTAGAAGCATGCGGTTAGTGGGATGTGGAACAATAGCCGGGGATCGTGCAGAGAAATACCAACACCTAGAGTTGAGGGGTGACAGTTCACCTTCTGTTTGAGGGGCGTCGGATCATCTTATTGGCTTGAGTTGAAAAGGCATCGGTTATCCAAAGTCCGAATGATTGGCCGGAGGAGGCCCAACTGCAGGCCCAAATCCTGGGGCGCAAGCAAGGAGGCCGGAGGAGGCCCAACTGCAGGCCCAACGCGGGAGTAACCTCATATATGGTAACTGACGAGGAGGGGGTGTTGCTCCTCGTTCATTCCGACGTTAAGTCTCCAGTATCCCCTAGTCTCTACAACTCCCTACTGTTCATCGCATCGCCCATCACAAAGGATGATAGGCAAGAGAATAAGGGCGGAGTTGGAAGGTGATGGTGGACCATCAAATCAGCATGGCCAACTTCATCCTGTATCCCGCGAAGGTACATCAATCACACTCCATCTCGGTTCTTGCAGATTCATACTGTTCATCAGATGCGTTCGGTAGTTGTGCGTCGGGACTAGGGTTTCTTTATGTAGATCCTGTAGTAATTTTTTAGAATGAATTTTTTGACTAATTTGTCCCTACCAGTAGTAGTTTTACCTTGCTACTGTTGTATCTTATCTTATTTAGTACCTATGTGATTGTGTCTTTTGAAGCATAATATAACTGATCTTACCGTATTTAGTACCTACATGATTGTTTCCTTTGAAGCATTATATTTCTGATCTTACCTTAATTAATACCTGACTGATTGTTTCTTTTGAAGCATTGTATTTGAAGCCTTTGCTCACACATATGAAAATCAAAATTTGGAGCATTCCATGTCTTATCCATGTTTAATTGAGGACTATTAACTCTGTAAATTCCATGGTACCTTATTTAGTACCTACATGATTGTGTCTTTTGAAGCATAATATAACTGATCTTACCTTATTTAGTACCTACATGATTGTGTCTTTTGAAGCATAATATAACTCATCTTACCTTATTTAGTACCTACATGATTATTTCTTTTGAAGCATTATATTTTTGATCTTACCTTAATTAGTACCTAACTGATTGTTTCTTTTGAAGCATTATATTTCAAGCCTTTGCTGACACATGAAAATCAAAATTTGGAGCATTCCATGTCTTATCCATGTTTAATTGAGGACTATTAACTATGTAAATTCCATGTAGTTGCTAATGCAGGTGCTAACCATGAGGTGGGTGCTGCTGGTAGACAAGGACAGGCTGCTGCTGATGATGCTGTGTTGGTTGGTGCCAGTGGACAAGGACAGGGTGCTGCAGGTGCCCAAGGAGCTGCTGCAGAAGGTGCGCAGGGAGCTGCTGCAAAAGGCCTGATTGAGGAAGATGACTCCGACTCCGATGACTCTGACTCCGATGAGGACATTGAAGAAGGTGAAGTCAAAGAGGAGATGAAAATGGCTCTCGCAACCCTTAAAGACAAGAAGCCTTCCCTTCGTTATGGCCCCAACCCTTCCATCTGGAGGTGCTATTTCTGCAGGGGCAAGAAGATCAACCCGTGGACCATCATTCGGGTTCTGCAGCATGCAGAAGGATATGCAGCAGCGCACAACCGTCCCAACCATGTGAGGGGCAAGCATCGTGCTCTTGTGCGTTACATCCGCACCCATCCAAAGTTCGCCAGTGCTCGTGCGGCTCATGGGATTGTTTAAACCCATGCACATGAAGATGTATTTTGCTTGTGCGCACATGGTTTCTGAACCTTGGAGGGCAGGGTTCTGAACCTTGTTCGGCAGTTTAGGGTCTATTTCCTCTTAGTTGGTCGGCAGTTTAGGGTCTGTATCCTTTGGTTATGTGTTGAACCTACAAGTCATGTGGCTACATGTTGTGCTTATGTTGTGCATGTATATGTGGTGTGACAATATTAAAAATATTATATTTCAGAACCATGACGCAAGTGGAAGAACAAAAAATGTTAAAAATTAAGAAAAAACGGTTGACACACGGGCTTGATCCCGTGCCATCTTAGGCTTAGGGAACAAAGACAACCACTGCGCTATGCTGGTAATGCTGGTATATGTGATGATTTCATACTCCTTGCAGCTATTCTTGCAAACCTGCATCCCGCCAACGAACTTGAGCCACGGCTGAGTCTTACCCGCACCGCAGCCCAGTAATAAACTTGGGCCTCAGCACTTCCGGCCCACAGCATACCCACGTGCTGGTTGCCTGAGGTGCGCACGGGGAGGGGATTTTGTCCCAACTCGCCACCGCAAGGCAAGTTCGACCAGCTTATAATCTTGGGCGGTCCTTGCTGTTTCGAAATTACGATACATGCACTCTTGAGCCGCCGTTTCCTCTCTTTGCTCATGCTGTAGGTGTGGGTCTGGGCCCCGAGGACTCCCTGCAAGTCGAACCCATTCAACCTGTTCATGGTACCCTACGGGTTGAGGCCGGTGAGCCCGGACCCTCCTGGGCAACTTTTTTTGTTTTGCAATCTTTTAAGCATAAGTATTTTTTACATCATGGACCCTAGGGCATTTTTTTAATCTATCCACATCATTATAATCTCTTATCACATGATTATTACTATTACTGGTGTTCAAAGTTGATGTGTTCCTAGGAAACTTTCTTTATAAGCACAAGTTTGTTAATCTCTCCACCTCATAATGTAATCTCTTATCGCATGATTATTACTGGTTTTCAAAGTTGATGTGTTCCTAGGAAACTACAGTATACTCTTTTCAAGAAGTTGTAAGAAGTTGTCATCCCCATATGATCATACACTATTATTAAGGAGACGTCACTAAAAACTTAAAGAAGTTGACTTTAATTGACTAGATTACACCCAACAAATAAGTTGTCAAGGATGCAATTGGATGATTCATAACATATAAAGTAATTCGGAAAGGAACAGAAAACATTTTTGATGGAACAAACTTCAAGCAAACCAAACCAAACCAAGGAACCAAAAATATAAAGTTTTGGAAGAGAGCTCAAATTCTAAACATGCTAGAATTAGAAGATATAAATTTTGAAAATGAAAACAAAAAAAATGGTGAGACACAGGATCGGTCCCGTGACCTCTCAGGTTGAGGGAATCAATAGAACCATTGTGCTACGCTTGTGAATGTATTTCAATTCAGACCTTCCATTGTAATTAATTACTTATGGCCTTCCTAGGAGACCCCCCAAGGGGGACTGTCCCTCCTATTGAGCCCACAGTAGAGCTGGCCCAACAAAAATATGAAGCTTATGAGGCCGAGGTGCCCAATAAAAATAGGATCATGTTTGCAGGTGCCCAATAAAAATAACAAGCAATCGCCCTTTTATTGACCAGATCCTATTTTTCCTCCGTACCAACATTCCTTGTTAAACCACCTCATCCTACCAGGTCGTGTAGATGCAATCATCAAAGACGCCGCCAGTCCCTTGCAGGTCGGTCTTCCCCCTAATGTTGCCGAATTCGCTGCATTGATAATCTGCTTCGCGCTAATCCACACTTCAACACATATGGATCTCTCGCAGGAAACTCTTCATGGAAGAAGACCGCACACTGTCACCATCCATTGATGTCGACGGCACTGATTTGCATCCTGGTCGTCACTGCAATAAAGGTGTGTTCCTCACCTAGATAACCAGTCAGTTCTTGTGCATGTTGCAGTTGGTTTGTTTAGTTCTTGTGCATGAAGACATCTAGGCTCAGGGATATTGGGTGTGTGAGTTTGTTCATCGATTGTTTGTTGATAAGATTTGGTCGAATTTCATTTAACAAAATCAGTATCATTCATCATCTAGGGTTAGAGAGAAAACTCAGATATCACCACAAACCCTAGCCCATAATAATATGCATATCGTGATGGGATTTTAATTAGGAGATCATGGTGTCTGCCAGTTAGGGCGCCTGTTGCTCGAAGGTTAGATTGGTTTATCATAGCTGTCCAACTCAAATACTTGCTGTTTGGCGAGTATGTAGGCGAGTATTATCATGATGAGCATGTTCAACCAATAGTTGCTCCAAATAGCTAGCGTCATGTACCAATTGGGAAAAAAATCATAAACACAATTGAGGGTCAACTTTTAGCACAACATACCGGCGATGTGCATGCATTGGACATGAACGCGATGAGGAGGACATCCAGTTTCATCTGGCACGAGGAGAAATTGACCGCAAGAAGCAGAATGAGCGTGAGAGGATGGACCAAAGGGTTAAGCTAGAGCAAGCTGATATGGACCGGAAGGTGCATATGGCCCAAGTGGAAATGGACTTCATGATCAAGGAAGCGAGAGTAAAAATAGACCAGATGTTGCAGGAGCAACGCCAGCACTTAGACCGTATGTTGATGCAGGAGAGGGACAATCTAGATCACAGATTGAAAGAAGAGCGTGAAGAAATGGATCATATTATCGAGATGGAGTGGGTCTGACTGGATTCCGAGAACATGCAGTCACGTGTGCATATGGATAGAAAATGGGAAGAAGAGATTCATGGCAAGGATATCAATAATGTCCTACTGGAGGAAAAGGTACATTGTTATTTTTTATTTCCCTTGCATTCTACGACTAAAAAGTACAGCTTCAGCATCTAATACCCATTGCAGCCTACTAAAGAGCACGTACTGAAGGGGACTACACCACACCACCAAGCTATTAGAGAACGTATCAAAAATGAGAGAAATGAATGTCGGGTAATTATATGAACAAAATTTGTAGCATCAATAATATTATTTACTGACATGGTGTCTGTGAGCTGTGTGTGTAGGATGATGTTGTGATGAAGTTTTTGGTTCATACGGTGGGCCGGGATTATTTTTACAATACAAAAGAATACCTCGATGACCAGGTTCAGTGTCATGTTATTTACCAAACCTGGCAAAGTGGAATGGTATTCTATGTTGGAGCATTTGGATGATCATGGATTGAAATGGAATTCTGACCTATACTACCTCGACCCACTGAGGGAAGCACCAGATGGGTTGGTAAAGATTTTGGGTCCTCAACAAGTAGATGAACTAATGCATGCTCATGAGGGGATTAAGGTGTGTGATCTTTATATGGTCAATGAAAATTCCACATCTGACAGCGATGATGGTAATGATGCACAGGTAAAGTATATTTTAAGCTTTGCAATTAATCTATAATGATGACAAGAGCTACATCAGTTGCTAGTATTGCTTAATTAAATTATGTGTTTTCAGCAGGGTAACAATGCAGGCTTGGCCAGTACTGAAAGACTGAAAGCTTTTATAAATGGATCTGAACGCTTGACTTCAGATACTGAACTTAGGGTGAGTAATTATTTCGACTATTGCATGGAAGCAAAGATGATTTATGATTATATTGTAATGTTCTTCTGTTTTTCACAAATTCAGATGAAACGAGCTAGGGATTCATCGAGCTGCAGTGACGTATCCTGGCAACCAAAGAAGCACCATCCTGACAGCAGCAACGATGATTAGTATAGGCCATGATCCCTCGGCCATGTAGATTTTTTGCTACAATTCCATGCATTACTTAGTCATCACTTAGTCTTATTTTTCATTAGTAACCATTTACTATTGAACCATACATTGTTAAGAAACTGTGATTGGGAGTGCTTACTCATATTCCAAGCTATGGTTTTCTCCTTTTTTTTTGCTCTGCGCTCTTCCTGTTTAACTGTCTACCCCCAACGTAGAACTTGTGTACCCTTTTTTTGGATTTGGAATGTTTTCTTTCGAAAAAAATAAGGTGCAACTCGGTCAGGGTTCCTCCATCGCAGCCCAACGCGATCGCAGCTCAACCTCCCATTCCGAACCGCAGCCCACTAATGAACTCGGGCCGCGGCTCTTCCAGCCCACAACATCCCTCGGGGCCGGCAACGTAGAGTAAGGCACGTGCGGGGTGGGGGTTTTGTCCCACCTCACCACCGCAAGGGGAGTTTGGCCAGCTTATAAGCTTGGGCGGTAGTTGCTCTTTTGAAATTCTGATATATGCACTCTTGAGCTGTGTTGGTATCCTGTGGGTCGAGCTCGGTGGGCCCAGACCCCCCAAGGGCAACTTTTTTTAATATCCTAACACATCAATTTTTGTTTTCATTCTATTTTTTAAGCAGAATTTCATTTTTTAATATCCTAAGACATCAATTGTTCTCGACAAAATAACACTCATCACAAGCAAAATTCACTGAAATAACATCATACAAATGCTAATTAGTCCTGTAATGAATTTAGTGACGGTGCTCATGCATAAATGCTAATTAACCCTGTCATAAGCAGTTTTGTACAAGAGGTTGACTGCTACTAACACTAGGCTCCATCCATCTTCTTGAGTCACTGCTCCAACAAACTGCATGCAAGACCATCACAATTAGAAATAAATCAGTTCATATTTCCAACACTTGGCAGACTGACGCCTTCAGCTTGCATCAAAGTGCAAGCACGATGACAAAATACCAAAAATTACCAGCGTACCGGTAAGAATTGCAAAAATGCCAGGCGTCCATTCGGAGGATGTGTCATTACCAAGATTCAGGCACCTTGTTTTTCTACACATCAACAATATGACTGATGACACATTCACGAAATCCAAAATTCATGCAGTAATAACATTATAAAAATCAAGTGTACTTACCCCATTTTTCTCTTGGAACAGGTACGGCGGTTGCGACCCATCTGCTCACAACGACTGCATTTAACTGTTCCTTTTTTCTCATTCATTGCCTTCAATCTTTTCTTAGGTGCACCTTGCCCTTTCACATGCAAAGGATCTAGAACCTTGGCAGAGTCGACTTGTACCATTTGTGGAAGTACTGGACCATACCTCATGCGTTCATTTCTAACATTAGATAGGGTGCTACTAGCTTCCTTCTGCAGAACCCGTTTGAAACATTGAAAACTTTCAATACACTGAGATGCCCTGGATGATGTAGCATGACTCAAATTTCGCAGCTTCCGGTACCTCCCTAGGCTTGTCGAATAATCATACATGTTATTCTTTCTGGTTGGAGGAGATGCTGACTTTGCACTCATCGTCCAACGGTCAGGAATGCAGCACTTCGGGAGTTCATCAACTTCTAATATTCTCAAAACATAGAATATGTGCGAGCATGGTGTTCCTCTGCATTCTAGCTTACGGCAAGAACAACTGATGCCATACAGACAGTCTTCCTTAAACTCACAATCCACCTGAAAATTCTTCTCCATATTGTCCTTTCGAACGACAAGGTACGAAATCAAATCGCCTCCATCCAGTACCTCTATGAGAACACACTTACTAGCATATTGTATGTTCCATTTGACCATGTCATACACCATAGGTGTGAACACCTGTGCAGCATATTTTTCTATATTTGAAGCATCTGTCTTTGTGAATGGAACGGATTGCATTGCTATAGCATCCAGCTTCACCTCATTTCTGCGCAATACTGAAAGACAATGCTCATAGTGCTGTAGCATGCCAAATAATGACATTCTCCCATAAAGATGCGTGTGAAGCCTAGAGTTTAGGCTCTCACCACGGTGATTGCTCCTCAACCCTAAGAAACACCATCCCTGCTGATATGCAGCACACCGTAGGTTCCTCATCTGATACATCTGATGCAACCACGACTCCTCACTTGTAACTTGATTCCTTTCTAAAAACTCCACCCATTTCCTCTCAATTTCTTCTATGGAGCAGCAATCATATAGGAAAGTTCTGAATTCTTCTCTAAGATCATCATCGTGCAAATTACGAAATATGTTCTACTCAATATGCCATATGCACAACCTATGGTTTGAATTAGGCCAAACCACCCGAATTGCCCTCTGCATTGCAAGGTCTCCATCGGTGGTCACAGATATCGGGTGCTCACTACAGGAAAACGGCAAACTTCCGACAGCCAAAACAAAGTTTCGACGGCCCCGTCGGAAGTTACTTAACTTCCGACGGCCAACGAGACAGCCGTCGGAAGTTACTTAACTTCCGACGGCCGTAGTCAGAGCTGTCGGAAGTTAAATAACTTCCGACGGCCTAGGTCGGGCCGTCGGAAGTTAAGTGGCACGCCGTTACCCCCCCCCCCCCCGGCCGGACTCGCGTTATCTCCATCCATCCATTTTTTCCCCAAATCTCTCTCTATCTCAGCTCCCACCGCCGCGCCGCCGCCCGTCCCCGCCGCCACCCGGCCGCGCCGCCCGTCCGCGCCGCCCCAGGCCTCGTCCGCGCCCGCGCCGCCGTCCGCGCCACCCCGGGCCCCGTCCGCCCTGCACGCGCGCCGCCGCCTCCGCCCCCGGGCCGCGCGGCCGCCCGGCCTCCCGCGCCGCCGCCCGTCCGCGCCGCCCCCCGGGCCGCCCGCCGCGCCGCCGCCCGTCTGCGCCGACCCCCGCGCCCGCGCGCGCGCCCACCCGTTCTCGCCGCCCGTCTGCGCCGCCGCCCGTCCGCGCCGCCTGGCCTCCCGCGCCCCCGCCCGTCCCCGCCGCCCCCCGGGCCGCGCCGCCGCCCGTTCCCGCCGCCGCCCATTCCCGCGGCCGCCCGGCCGCGCGTGAATGCACCTAAGTTGCGTTACCATGTAGATGAAGAAGTTCGATGCAGTGATCTTTCAATTTTCGAGTGCAAGGGAAAGACCGTTGGAGCCTCTAAATGATGTGACCCTGATCGTGAGCAAAATTTGTCTGCTTTGCTCTACATGTATGCTAATATTGATGAGATGGCTCCATATTTCAAGTAAGATTAATTTTTTACTTAATTTATGCTGTTAGTTATCGTGGCCGATATCTAGGGTTTAGGGAATTTTAATTGCAAACTTGGTCATCTAGGCGTAAATTTTCTTCGAAGCAATATGAAAACATGCTTCGATATGGTAGAGATGAGAAGCCAAATTTTCTGAATTGGTTCCAGGATTATGTAAGAATTTATAATTTTCTATGATATTTTCTTACTATGTTTCAAATATCTAATTGAGTCATATAATTGACAGTGCGACAGAATACCCCACATACACAAGGATTTATGTCAGATGTCGCTTGGTATAGTAACTGTTAGAAGCTATGGTCGGTATGATATCAATGGGTTTCGGTTTCGTTCGACAAAATTTGAATCTACTCATCCTTTAGTAGCCACAACAAATACTGGAGTTGTTTGTACGACAAAGGATGATAGAGAAAGGAGGATTAATTATTATGGAATTGTTAAGGACATACTTGTTTACGACTTCACGGGATCGAACAATCTTCAAGTAGTGTTCTTCCAATGTGATTGGTTTGATCCCTATCACGGCACTCGAGAAAATCAATTCGGTATGGTAGAAGTACGACATGAGAACAGAACACGTGCGTGCAACGAATTTGTGCTCGCTCACCAAGTCGATCAGGTGTATTATATGTCGTACCCATGCAGGGATCTAAAAGACTGGTGGGTAGTGTACAAGGTCAATCCTCGTGAACGGATACACATCGCTGACGATCAGGTGTATTATCAAAGAAATTTGCAAGAAGGGTTTGAATAAATTTATCAAGAAGATGAACTCCCAAGCTCTTTCAACATAGATACAGAGTTGTTGTCAGATGCATTAGTGGGAGATCAAAATGATATAGTAGTTCCTCCAAAAAGAAAACGAGTGCCAAGGAAGAAAAAAGTTACTTGGCGTCCTTCGAAGCGTACAAAACAACTTGATCCTAATTTTGAATATGATTGATAAGTAAATACCTTATGTTTCCTTTATTTTATATGTACTATTAATTATACTTGTATTGATGTACTAACTTCTTTTTTTAACAGGATGTCAAAAAGGATAAAAAACCTAGCAAAGAGTTTCGTGAAAAGCACTAAGCTATCAAAGAGACAAGATGACGATCTGTTTGCGGGCACTTCTGCGAGAGCTTCAAGGCGTAGACAATTGCTGGAACACTTACCTCCAGAGATGCAGGGGCAGATTGCGTTCCAGAGAGATGAGGTATATATGTAATGTTTATATGTGTATTCTAATTTTGAGATTCAATATAATTACTGCAATATGTTATGTATTTTGTAGAGTAAAGAGGAGACGGAAGAGGAGACAAGTAGCAAGGAGTCGGACGAGGCGGGCCGGGAGAATGACTTAGGTGGTTGGGATAGATGGTCTGAAGGATCTGCTGGCGGAGGGTCGGCAGGTCAAGGGTCAAGAGTTGGTGGGTCAAGAGCTGGAGAGACTAGTGCTGGTGCTGCGGGGACAGGAGATGGTGATGAAGGGGCAGGTGCTGGAGAGGCTAGGGCTGGGGCTGGAGGGTCAGAAGCTGGAGGATCTGGAGGGCAGGGTCGGACACGTAGGCGGCGGTCGAAGATTGGTTGGATTCCGCCGCCTAAACCTCCACGAGAAGAAGAAAAGTGCGTGATCACACCGAATGGAGATGGGTTAGTATGTTTTTTCTATATTTTAGTACATAATCCTTATTCCAAATTGATTCTAATTGTTTTATATACTTGTAGGTCTTGGTTTGAGCCTAATTTCCTAGGTGTTGGTCATTTAAGACAGGTGAACAAAATTTTAGGTAACATATGCCATATGCTTTGGCCTGGAATGGTAGAACTTGTATCTGGTGAACGGATCCCTACTACATCTTGGAATCATTATAGATATGGTGTCAACATAACGTTCGGCAATACCCAAAAGGCAGTTTGGGCTGAGTTTTGGGTATGATTGCTCTTATGTAACTAATTTAATTTTCTACATACGATGGCTACTGATTGTGTAAAAATTTTGCAGAAATACTACAAGTTGCCTGAGGAGGGAGCTTATGATGATCATGCCAGACGTGTGTTCCACCATAACGCACACATTGTGGTTAGAGATATGATTTCTTATGCCAGAATTCAGGTTGTTGCTTCTTATCTGGAACGGACTCAAGGGATACGATTTGAGAAGAAATGGGATGCTGGAAAATATTACTTGACCGAGGAGCAATACCGCGAGGTAAACTGTTGCAAGTTGCAATTACTATGATTCTGTTTGTTACCTTGAAACGAAATATTGTTGTGCAGGAAATGATTCCGTGGATGGCCACACGTGAGGAGGCTTATCATGCCTTATGTCACTATTGGACCACGGATGAGTTCAAAAGCATTTCCCAGAGAAATAGAGGAAATCGTGGAACTGAGTCCTATCACACCTACGGAGGTGATGGGCACTTCCGATTGGCCAAACGCATTGTAAGTGAACTCTTTGAAGTGAATTCTATTAATTTCATTTATCAATGCATGCTTCTTTAAGTTTTTGTTGTATGTATAGGAAGTTCGCACAGGTGTAGCGCCGAGTGATATTCAGGTCTACCTCGAAGGTCATAGAGGACGTGATCCTACAAATCAAGATCAGTTATTCTCTCAGGCGGCTTCAGAGCATCTGGTATATCTAAATTTACAAAATTAGCACTATCGAGTTGTCATGAAACAATCTTATGTAACTGTGTGATTTTGTTATTTGAAGGCGGCATATGGTGACCAAATGATTGCTCGCCATGGAGAGGGTTATGATTGGAGAAACGCGCCTATTGATCCTGAGGCCGTTTACAGTAGTGGTGGTGGAAAACCTCATGGCCGGTTAGATTTTTTTAAATTTCAATCTAATTTTATAATTTAAGCAAAAATACATATTTTTGAATTTGCTATATTTGGTCAATATTTGTAGGTATCCATTATTCGACAAAGTCATTGACTCGAGTCAGGTGCCGTCACGTCAAAGAGCGGGATCGTCGCGGTCAGCAAGTCGCAGCACAAGTAGTGGCGACGACAGCGCGGAGGTTGTAAGGCTACGTGAAAGAGTAAGACAACAGGAGCTACAGCAGCAGTGGTTCCAAGCTCAACTTGCACAACAGAATGCAATACTGCAGTTAAATCTTAATTGTTACAACTTAGGTTAAGTTACATTCTTGCTGACAAATTTGATCTTTCAGCAAATAGCGACCCAACAGAATATACAAGTGCCACCACTGGTACCTCCACCTTTTGCACAGGCCGGTTGGCCATCAGCTTCACCTCAGGTATGATACTCAACGATTCAAATGTTAGTTCATAGTCATTGCAAAATATGGTCACTCTAAATAAATATTATCCAATTAGTTATCTTTCAAACTAATCTTGTCCTTTTATCTTTTATAGCCTTTTCACACCCCACCACCTAACCTAGCGGCACCGGGAGACTCACACATTGATCCAACATCGAATTGGGCGGATCAATTCATTGGAAGTGGCGGATCAGTTCAACCAGGTGATGGAGGCGGCCAAACTTAAGTGAAACATTATTGTTCTATGAATTTGTTCCATATGATACTTGTATCAAGTTTGTGAACTTTGATTATGAACCTCTGAATTTTACGTATGTGGATATATGAATTGTGTACTTGCGTGCAATTTCTGATCATGAATTATAATTGCGGATGAAATTTGATTGTATGTAATGCTTGTGGTTGGTTTTGGGGTTTTAAATTGGTCTGTTTGCTGGGTAAGCTTAACTTCCGACGGTTTCTGAGCGGCCGTCGGAAGTTAAACGCCTCAAACTTCTGACGGCCACGGAAAACCGTCGGAAGTTAACAGACGGCCGTCAGCTGCCGTCTGCCAGGCTAACTTCCAATGGTTTTGCCAGGCCATCGGAAGTATAAAAACTTCCGACGGTTTTGTTCTAAGCCGTCGGAAGTTGGAAATTTCCGACGACTTAGTCCCGTCCAACTGACTTCCGACGGCTTAGCGCTAAACCGTTGGAAGTTACGGTTTTTCCTGTAGTGGCTTCTGGGCCATGGCAGCAGAAAAGGTCCGCAACATCCACTCATAGGCCTCACTTGTTTCATGAGAGATAATTCCACAACCAAAAATAACAGTGCTCCTATAATGATTCAATCCAACAAAAGGCACAAAGGGCATATTATACCGATTGGTCCTGCATCTGCTGTCAAATATGACAACATCACCAAAAGCTTCATAGTCAAGCAGGGATTGACTATCAGACCAGAACAGCCCATTCAGATGACCATCTGCATCAACCAAATACTTGAAGAAAAACTCAGGATCTTTATCCTGGCGCGCTTTTAAGTGACTGATCACTGTCTGAGCATCACCAGCAGCAATTGTCTCCCGCTTATAGCTATAGCTGAAATTATATATGTCCCTGTCTGTGCATCCAACCATATCAAACCCACCATACCGCATTTCCAAAATATCCATGATCTGGTGTTTAAGGATCCCAGAAATTTCCATCTCTACAATTGAAACTTTCTGCTCCTAGCGGTTCTCCTGTGTGACCGCAGCATACAAGCAAGCTCTTGTGTGGCCAAAGGGTGGTTGTGTTCATCAATGAAATCCTTGACATACCACCGTCCTGTTCCTTCACTTGTGCAACCACCAACCTAGCTCGACAACCGACACGACTGATATTGCGCGCCTTCCTCTTCCTGTTTCCATTCTTCATGTACTTTGATTCACGGAAACCTTCACGGCTACATACAAATTTCCTCAGATTTAATAGATCATGGTTGTCATTGTCCCACTCAACATAGCTTTTCTGAACACTAGACCCTTTCTCAAGAGCGTAGTTGTTATAAAACTGAAATCCTTCATCCTCACTACCAAACATCTTGCTAACAATTTCATAGTACTCCGACAGTGCCTCTTCGCGTTAAATCGGCCATTTAAGTTGTCCCTGCATGCAGCACCCAAATTAGCTATTTGTTTCCATCGTGTTCAAGCACAGTTCAGAAATAAATGAGTATTAGTGCATCAAGAATGTGACCATATACCATATGTTATGGCTAAGCGACGTGCATCTCCTATTGATTCA
The DNA here is from genome assembly GCF_002211085.1 of Panicum hallii. Classification (NCBI taxonomy): domain Eukaryota; kingdom Viridiplantae; phylum Streptophyta; class Magnoliopsida; order Poales; family Poaceae; genus Panicum; species Panicum hallii. The sequence continues at coordinate 45,733,012 of NC_038046.1, read as the reverse complement.
AGCCATTACTGAACTATGGAATCATCTGATTTTACAAGATACGTGACATTTCAAATTGAATGGACTCTACTGGACATGTCAAACAAAGGAACCTGTCCTCGAGTGATTTTCTAAGAAATTTATCAGGGAATACTTTCATTGAGAACAAACAAATCCATTTCGCTAAACAGCCAATCACAATTCAAATCAGGGAATACTTTCATTGAGAACAAACAAATCCATTTCGCTAAACAGCCAATCACAATTCAAAGTAACCCATAGAGGTAACTTATTAATCTACCTAAACACTAGTTGGCATGGAAGAAATCCAATCTCTGAAAAACGTACCTGCTGGCAGCGATCTCAGGTGGTGGGCAAAGGTAGTAGGGATCCCCGACCCCGCGCCTGCAGCGGCTGAGTTGGCACCTTCTCGGTCGAGTGCTTCGGCTGCACGCGGCGGCGCAATGGTGTGGCGCTCGGCGGCAGCAGCGGCGCAAGAGGGCAGCACGCGGTGGCGTAATGGTGCGGCACGCGGCAGCAGCGGCGGCACAATGGTGCGGCCCTCAATGGCAGCGGCGGATTGCCACCAGCGCTCGTAGATCTAAAGTAGACGAAGACGGAACCGTCCTGACTCTTAACGAAGGGAAAGAGTCAATTACTAGCATACCCTTAATGCTATTAATTGGATTTTTGTAAATACCTTCCATAGATCAACGGCTAGAAAAAACTCAAGGAAAAAGTACCCGAAAGTACCTCTTGGTACTTTACAATCATTGTAACATACCTCAATATATATATATATATCGATAATAAGCTTGGGGCGAACTACCTTATAGGTATGCATATTGGAGATCTTTAGATCTTGTTTAATCCTATGCGTGGAAGTTAATTTTTGCCCTATAAATACACCATCTATAGCCACATGGAGATAATGAAAATAATTATATAACGAACACGCATACTTGCCACTTTTCTCTTATATGTTAGATCTTTTCCTCCATGTGCTGCATTTTTAAAAATGCTTTTGTTTTTCATATTCTTTGTTACTTTAAGTTTTCTTGTTCATTTTAGAACACAAATGGTTAATTTCCCATCAATTCTGTCACAAAAACCATATATAAATAACATCTTCCACATTTCTAGACCCATGGAGTACATTGCACAAGGAAACCAAGACGATAGGTTCCGCACTAGTAAAGAAATGCTTAATAGTACCGGTTCTTAAAGCTCTTTAGTCCCGGTTCCTCAACCGGGACTAAAGATCCCAGGTCTTTAGTCCTAGGTCCAGCAACCGGGACTAAAGGGTCTGCCAGCCCAAAAAATTAATTGGCGCAATCACAACCAACCTTACGGTCCCCATGATTCGAACTCAAAACCTCTTGCCTCACGCTCAACTTCCTTACCACCCGCCCTACACAACACATGTTGTGGCAGAACCAACCTGAATAACACCGGCTCAAGTGCACTGATCCTTTCTCGAAAGTCAGTAAAGGCTCAACTGCACTGCACTTCAAACGGTATAATCCCGTGGTCTGTCGGGTAAAGTCCCGATAAAACCACCTAACGCAGGATCAAAACAAGGTACCTCGCATGAAGGCGAGTCCAGAGATACAAGTACCGATAATTTTTACATCACAAGCATAATATTACATTAGTATTCCAGCATATAAAGTAGCGAAACCTATCTAGTATGAATTTATACAAACTGTTCACAGTTTCAGTATCTGCAGGGGAATTTAAAACGCGATATTACTAGATGTCGCAAAATGGATATTAAGCTAAGCCCAAGCTCAATATCACTCGGAGAGTCCTGTGTTGGCCGGGGACGGATCTCACTCCACGATCCAACTATCTGGAAGAGCATAGGGTCATGGTACAGGTAGAGTGGAGTCCTTAGGGGGATTACCTGAACAAAAGTTACATTGCAAGACTGAGTATTCTAATACTCAGCGAGACTTACCCGTTTTATGGTATACTTAGCCATGTAACTAGACTATGAAGGCTTGTAATGGTTCTGGGTTTAATTTCAGCTGAAAAGCAACAAAGAGTAGGTTCTTAATTTCAAATTTTAGTTTTCAGGTTCTAGTTGATTATCCATTCTAAGTAAGCAGCTATAGCTACCTAATCATGGTAGAACTTTTTAAAGCAAACATCATCTTTGATCATCATTAGATTGCTCTTTTTACTCTATGTGGCAAAGGGATCAAGCAGTCTCAATCTCCGTGAGAAACGGACAATTCTGAATAAAATTTCAAAACCTTGCGAGGCAAACCTAACTCACACACTTGGAATATCCAATGATTATTCTGAAGCAACCGTTTGCCTTTCATTCCGACTCGTGGATCAGTGCCACCACAAGCGACTGTAGGACCATATGCACACCAATGTGCAGGACATACGTCTGTAGCGCGACTACATGACCGTACTCCTATCCGCTGTGCGGAACGTACTCCCGCACGTCAGTGCGTGTGAAAACCAAATTACGAGTGGTGGGGGTATGTCCACTCCTCGGGCCAATCGGTTACTAGGCTTACCGCTTACCATATTTCGCGGTATGTGGCTAGTACTTTCAAATGCTTAACCACCGCTACCACACACTGTGACCTTATCAAATTTTCATCAACACAGACGGGGTTCTAACCATCGTCATGAATCATAACCCCACCCGTCATCCTTATGGTGGTTACAGGAATGTAAACAATGCAACTCCTATAAAACTCGCGAGTGACAGGGAATCACTCGACTTCTACTGGTCCTATTAGCTTAGCAGCTAGTCGGACTCAAGTTCTATTATTCAGTACATAGGTTTCTAGGAATATGCAACTAGGGTTTCAATATAATTCCTGGAAACATAAATGCACAAGTAGATATATATGAATATATAATTTGTAGTGTAATAAAATAGCGTTTTATGTCCCGGGCTTGCCTTCGCTGGTGGGGTTGGGGTCAGAGATCTCAAAAACTTCCGAACCTTGGTTCGGGGCTTCAGTTAATTCCTCGGCGACGTTCACTTGGTCTTCAGAAAATCTTTGCTCGCATTCCGGGACTAGTTCATAGTCCCCGTCGTCGAGTGTCGTTGACTCTACATGATATGCAATGATTTGAATTAGGTGGTTCTTGAGTTAAGAATTTTACTTCACGGTAAAGTTGCAATCTAGCAATGGATGAATACAACTTCATAATACAAGAAATTTGAATTCAACCCTACTATTGGTATTTTAATTCAATTATCATAATTAATTGAATTAGGTTAAAAATTTTGATTTTTATTTTGAAATCCACAAAGGCTATGGCCTTGACTTTTTGTGGGTAAGGATACTTCTAGCAGATAAGCTTACTATGAATGTTTAATAATTTTCTAAAAATAGAAACTAAAGCATTTGAATTAAGTTCAAATTTCAATTTTAAAATCAAACCTTAGAAAAAACAGTGCCATAAATTCTTGAAAGATTTACTATGATTTACTCAATTATAGAACATCCCATAGTAAAAAGATCTAAGCATGAAAAGCTTAGTAATAGGCTTGAATAAATTTAAACCATTTCAAGCTTGATTTGCATAAGTTTAAATTAGTTCAAGCTAGGGTTCAGTACTGTAAGTGAAATTTGCACATAAGCTCACTCATACTCTAAACAGGTTACACACCAAAAATCACAAGCAATAGAGCTAGCATGCAAAAGTTACACATAAGGTACCCTTTTGCTAAACTTTAAAATAGCTCAACAAGCATTTGGTTTCACATTAAGCTTTAGTAACAAAAGTTGTAGAATTTACTTTAAGGATTCAAACAAAACTGGTTTGACATTTTTCTTAGTTTCCTACGAATTTCTACAAATTTCTAAAAAATAACTGATTTTGAATTGAGGGGAGGGACTGGAATCTTGCAGCCTGACCCTTAGAAAGATTTAGATCAAAGCAATTGGGTCCTTGGCTCATCGGGGAAGGAAGGCGAGAATTGCCGACCAAATTCCGGCGACGGTGGTCGCCGGCAGCGAGGGGGAACTGGCCAGGGAGGACCAGGGGGCTTGCGCGGGTCTAGCTGGGGGTGATGTAATGGTCGGGGTTGACCGGAGGGGGTGGAACGGCGGTGAACCGAGGCGGCGGCGATGGAGCTCAACCACGGCGATGGTGTTCCTGCGTAGCGGCTCACCGGCGGTGGACCGGAGGTAGGGGAAAAGCTCCAGGGAAGCAAAACGGTTCGATTGATCACCTTGGCGAGGGTCAAGGTGGTCGGGAGGATAGTTCTCCCCGGCAGACCGAGGCGGCGGCGGAGAGGTTGACGACGACGGCAGTGCTCCGATGATCAACGGCGGCAAAGGTCCTGCGCACGAGCATCAGTGAGCCATGAGTGATGCACTGCAGCATTCAATTGGGGCTAAGAGCTACAGGACGGGGGTGACCGACAGCGACCGTGACGACGGCGAAAGAGAAGATCACCGGCGAGTGTTGGGAAGGCTAAATTGGGGCTCAAGGAAGTTGATTGAAGGATGGGCGAGCTTCACAGGATCACGACGAAGCTGCAGGAGGTGATGGTGTGGCTTGAGAAGGGGTGGGGCGAGCTGTCCACAGTGAGCAGGACTGCGGCGGAGTGGTCCAGCAGGTGTCGAGGGGAGAGGAAGCCGAAGAAGTGAAATACAACTACACGAGTGAGTAGAAGTAGTTGAAAGGGGGCTCCTGGTGATGCTGTGGGACTAAGAAGAGGCACGGCGAGCGGTAGCTGCTGCTGGCAGCCGACAGCGGTGTGGCGCCCGCCGGACAGGGCTCGGCAGAGGCAGGGCGACGTGGAGCGCGTGGGAGAAGGCAAGAAGGGACGAGCTAGAGCGGTGGCCGGCCTGGAGACGACGCGTGGGAGCTACCGGAGTACAAAATAGCGTCGGCAGAGCGACAGCGACGGTGAGCTACGGCGGCGACGGCAAGCTGGCGGCTCGGGCGGTGGCGTGGCGCGCTCGGGGAAGGCTAGCAGGAGGGAGGTGAGGCGGTGGGCGGGCCCAGGGGCGACGTGTGGGGGTCAGGGGAGGCAGGTGGGAGCCTCGGGCGGTGAGGCACGATGGCCTATGGCGGCGCTGCGGCGCGGCAGAGGGGAAGCAGAGGAGGAAGAAGAAGAAAGGGGGGGGCGCCAGGGGCTAAGTTGTGAACTTCTAAAACTCTAGGGACCTCACTGTAAAACCAAATTTTCCACTGTTCTAAAGCCCAAATGAGAATATGATCAAAATAAAAGTTGTAGAACTTTTCAAACCCTACAACTTCTATTTAGGCTTCAAAACCAAAAACCCAAAGGATGGAACTTTATTTAAAAATTTTGGACTCAATTTAAACTTTTCAAAGTTTTTGTCCTTATTTAGGTAGATTTCCATATACTTTTGGACTGAATTGCAAGTTTAGATAATGTAATGATGACTAACACTTTTACATTTTTACCCCTAGTGAAATTTAAGAGTTACCTTTGTAATTCAAACATTTTACACAAAAGGACTCATATTTTTGAAATAGTTACACACAAGTCCTTATTTTCACACATCCACACAATTACACTCAATTCAATACCTACATCACACATTCTTTCCTAGTGTGTTACAATTTTGACACCTAGGGTGTCACAACCTTCCCCCCTAAAAGGAATCTCGTCCCGAGATTACAGGAATGATACAACGGAAGATGGATACCTAAGGAGTTTTAAGAAAATCGGGGAAATTTTTCTGATGATAGTCTTCAGTTTCCCAGGTGGCTTCTTCTGCAGTATGGTGGTCCCACAAGATCTTATACATTTTAATCTTCTTTCTTCTAGTGCTTCTCTCTTTGGTATCGAGAATTTGAAGGGGTTGTTCGATATAAGATAGATCAGGCTCGATCTCGATGGCTTGTTGTTCAATGACTTCAGTAGGCACTTTGATACATTTCTTGAGTTGAGATATATGAAAAACATCATGAATGTTAGCCAACTGAGTAGGAAGATGAAGTATATAAGCTACTGGGCCACAAGCTTCGGTGATTTCAAAAGGTCCGATGTATCGACGTGCTAATTTTCCCTTTAGGCCGAAAAGTTGAACACCTGTAGTAGGAGATACCAGAAGATAGACATAATCTCCTACTTGGAATTGTAATAGTTTTCTTCTTTGGTCCGCATAACTTTTCTGTCTAGACTGGGCGGCCTTAAGATTGGCTTGGATAAGCTTGACCTTATCTTCGGCTTCGGTAACTAAGTCTGGTCTGAAGATTTGGCGTTCACCAGTCTTAGACCAACTCAAAAGAGTTCAACATCTTCGACCGTACAACGCCTCAAAGGGGGCTATTTGAAGACTAGATTGATAGCTATTGTTATACAAAAATTCGGCCAAGGCTAGACATTTGTCCCAGTTCGTACCATAGTGAATGATACAAGCTCAGAGCATGTCTTCAAGGATTTGATTAACTCACTCAGTCTGTCCATCAGTTTGTGGATGGTATGCAGAGCTTTGAATTAACTTGGTTCCGAGAGAAGATTGTAATTGCTCCCAGAAGCGTGCAATGAATTGTGCCCCTCGATCAGAAATGATTGTCTTAGGGACACCATGTAAATGAATAATCTGATCAAGATAAACTTCGGCATACTTCTTAGCAGTATAAGTTGTATGCACGGGAAGAAAATGTGCTACTTTGGTGAGTCTATCAATGATTACCCAGATGGAATCATGCTTCTGAGATGTGTTGGGAAGACCAACGATGAAATTCATCCTAATGTCTTCCCACTTCCACGATGGAATAGGCAGGGGTTGGAGTGTACCTGATACCTTTAAATGACTGGCTTTGATTCTCTGACAGGTACCACATTCAGATACATACTTGGCAATTTCCCTTTTCATCCTGGTCCACCAAAAGTTTTGCCTAAGGTCTTGATACATTTTAGTACTACCAGGATGAATAGAAAACTTGGATAGATGTACTTCATCAAGGATTTGTTTACGGAGTTGATGATTCCTAGGTACAACAATACGATTGTTGAACCATAGAACTCCTTGATGATCAGTGTGGAAACACCTATATTTTGCTTCTCCTTGAGATAGTTTCTATTTGATAATTTTGATACCTTCATCATGCAATTGCGACATGATGATTCTATCTTGAAAAATAGATTCGATAGATATGAGATTCAGGCTACCTTGAGGAATAATTTCCAGATTGAGTTTTCTCATCTGATAGCAAAGAGTTTCACTGAAAACTTCTATAGATAGGCAATGGCAATGTGCCTTGCGGCTAAGTGCATCCGCAACCACATTAGCCTTGCCGGGATGGTAGTGTACCTCAAGATCATAGTCTTTAATCAATTCTAATCAGCGCCTTTGCCTCATATTTAGGTTAGCTTGGGTGAATATATATTTGAGGCTCTTATGGTCACTGTAAATGTTACACTTGGCGCCCATAAGATGATGTCTCCAAATCTTGAGAGCGTGTATAACAGCTGATAACTCAAGATCATGGGTTGGATAATTTTGTTCATGATTCTAGAGTGCTCTGGAAGCATAAGCAATAACCCGGTTGTTTTGCATAAGCACACAACCAAGTCCGGTTCCGGAAGCATCATAATAGACATCAAAAAGCTTGGTACTATCCGGCTGAGCTAATACTGGAGCAGTGGTTAGAAGCTTTCTTAGCGTATAAAATGCTTCATCACACTTATCATCCCAATAGAATTTAACCTCCTTCTTAAGTAGCTCAGTCATTGGCTTGGCTATCTTGGAGAAATCGGGAATAAATCGACGATAATATCCTGCTAGTCCAAGGAAACTACGGATTTGATGAACTGAAGTTGGAGGCTTCCAATCCATAACTTCTTGAACTTTAGTAGGATCAACCGATATGCCTTCACTGGAGATAGTATGTCCCAAAAATTTCACACTATCAAGCCAAAACTCGTATTTAGAGAATTTGGCGTAAAGATGGTGATCACGTACTCGTTGAAGAATGACGCGTAAATGATTAGCATGATCTTCTTCCGTCTTAGAGTATATTAGAATATAGTTGATAAAAACCACGACGAATTTATCAAGCTCTAGCATGAAGACTAAATTCATAAGATATATGAAATATGCCGGTGCATTAGTGAGTCCAAAAGACATAACCAGATATTCATATAGTCCATATCTAGTCGAGAAAGCTATTTTTGGAATATCGCTAGGCTTAATTTTGATCTGATGGTAACCAGAGCGTAGATCAATCTTAGAGAAAACTTTGGCTCCAGCTAATTGGTCAAATAAGATGTCAATACGGGGAAGAGGGTACTTATTTTTTATAGTAACCGCATTGAGTGGATGATAATCAACATATAGCCTTAAGCTATTATCCTTTTTCTTTACAAAGAGAGCAGGGTATCCCCAAGGTGAAGCACTTGGGCATATGAAACCCTTGTCAAGAAGATATTGAAGTTGGATCTTTAGCTCGGCCAATTCATTGGGTGGCATTCGGTATGGCCTTTTGGAAATAGGAGCTATGCCAGGTTGGAGTTCAATAATGAACTCGATATCCCGATCTGGTGGCATTCCAGGCAAATCATCTGGAAAGACATCAGGATACTTACAGACTATAGGGATATCTTCTAATTTGATATCTGTGATTGCATAAACACGGGCTGATAGAGGGTACTGGCTCCATTATGTGGTGAGTCAATCTCAATAACTCGGGAAGAGGTATCTAACAATACCTTATGTTTGGTCATCCAATCCATCCCAAGTATGATATCCATACCTTCTAAAGGGAGCAAAACCAAATCAGTTTTTATTTCCTTACTACCCAACTGTATTGGCACACATCTAATTAGTTGATTGGAACCAATCTTTCCCCTAGGGGTGGAGATCATGTACGACCCCTTGGTTTGACAAGAATCAAGTCCCACTTGGGCAACACATTTGTCACTTATGAAGCTATGAGTTGCACTGGAATCGAATAAGATAATAATGGGTTTATAGTTGATAGAAAATGTACCCGTCATTATGGGGGCTCCTTCTGGAAGTTCTGCAAGGGTGGTGAAGTTGACTCGCCCTTGCCAGACTTGCATTACTTACTTCTTGCCCTTGCCCTGATTGTTCTGATTCGAACTCTGCCCTTGAGGAGGCTTCCTAGGTCGAGGACAATCCTTAATGAAGTGATCCGCACTCCCACAGTTGAAACAGCGATTAGTGCTGCTCCTCTGCTGAAACTGCTGATTATTTGGCCGTGGGCCAAACTGTTGTGGCTGTTGCAGAGGCACTGGAGGTCTATACCCTCCTTGCTGTTGGGGCGGGCGGAAAATGAATCTGCCAGGTGGGGCATTCCGCTGCGGCGCTTTGATGTGTGTATTGGGAACAACACGATACCTCGATGACTGAGCACTTGAGGGTCCAGAAGGGGTCTTCCATTTCTTCTCGGCATGATGTGCCGTGATGCAATCCTCCTGGGTTAGAGCCATATTAACCAGCTCACTGAAAGTATTAGCCTTAACAAGATTTAGACGTTCCTTGAGCTTGGTATTGAGGCCACGATGGAAATGATCCTGTTTCTTGACATCATTGTTGGCATGATAACTTGCATATTGGCACAGATGATAGAAAGTCTGTGCATACTGCAGTACCATACGGGTGCCTTAGGTGAGGGCCAGGAATTCGTTCAACTTCCGCTCCATCAGTCCTTCAGGAATATAATGTGCGCTGAAGGCAGTCCGAAATTCTTCCCAAGAAATAACATGTCCAGCAGGCTGCATGGAGCAAAAATTATCCCACCAAATGCGAGCAGCACCATGAAGTTGCTGGGTGGCAAAGTGAGCTTTACTTAAGTCCGCACAAGGTATAGTAAGAACGGCGGACTTCGATTCGATGGTATGAAGCCAGGCGTTGGCATCCAGGGGTTCTTCAACTTTACTGAAAAATGGGGGCTGAGTACTGAGGAAATTCTGATAACTTGCCACTTGGGGGTTGAGGTCATCACGACCTCCTCGTGATTGCTGGCTATGCTGGTTCTGTTGGGCCTGTACTAACAGATTGAGAAGCTCAGTCTGTCATGCCATAACCTCTGCTAGATTTGGAGGTGGTGGTGGTGGTTGTTGGGAACCGCTAGCTTGGTTTGGCCTGAAACCTTTAGAAGTTCCACGCATAGCGCCAACCATCTGAAAAACATGGAAGATGTCCATTACATGAGGTTATCCTGGCTTCCATTTTCAGAATATACCACATCAAAAGGAACATGAAAAGATAGCACAGCAGATTGACAGATCGATAGATGACTAAACAGGAACTTAAGTTATAGATTACAACTGGTGGTCTGTATATTACATCTTGGTGATCTACCGATTACCATTCAACCATACCTACTCTTGCCACATATAATACAACAGGTGGCCCTTAGGTCAAGGTAGATTACACACTCCCCATGTCACACCATTCTACACTAAACATATCTAGGATAACAATGACAAGGATGAATTAGAAGTCGTCGTGATTGCCCACAGAAGACTGACTGCTGGAAGAAGAATGATTGGGCTGAGGATTAGGTTCTGGATCTCCATGTTCCGAATCTATCTCAGACACACCTTCAATTTCTTCGGGTTCTTCTTCTGAATCTTCTTCTTCTTCTTCTTCTAGCTCATTTGGCACAAGAGGAGGCATTTGTTATTCTTGGAGCATCTCAATATGTCCAAGGGCATCACCTAACTCCTAGTTCAAGTCATGGACTTGTTCCTGCAAGAAATCAATTACGGTGTTGCACTGGAGAATTTGAGCATCACCCTCCAAGATCTGCACCTCCAAATGTCCAATGGTAGTATCTCTCCCGGCAATTCCTTGACCAAGCGAATGAATCTGGTCATCTTTCAGGGTAAGAATTCTATGAAAATCCTGGGCCAGATTCACCATATCGTCCATACATTTTTGCTTAAGTGACTATAAACAATACTGAGTGTTCATATACCTAATCACTGTCCTAAGGGTTTCTTCAGCAAGACTTCCAACTAAATGTCCGAAATGGTTTGTTCTATAGTTCCACTCAGCATCATGTGCAAAAACTGCTGGAAATAGTCCAATAGGATACGCTGGTATTTCCTCCGGATGTTGTTCACAAAAAGTAGTGATAGCCTTAAGGGCTGCTGCCTCAAAAGCATCCACGAGATGATATCCGACAACCTCTATCTCAATAGATTGCCACTCAAGGACAGGATGTTGGGGAACAGTGACAGTAGCACGACATCGAGGGACTCCGACCTCAGTAAACTCATGACCCTTATACTAGGGTGGGTACCGATAGTGAAATATACGAAGTGTATCCCACAAGATTTTTGGAAACCCTTCCCAATGTAGACAAGCGGTGTGAGCATATCCCTCAGCATCCCAATAAATCCTCTGAACATCTGCCATCTGAATCGAAAGGATTCAAATGTTAGATTGGATAGAAATTCCTTAGAGTTTTAAGAAGGCTGCGGAAAAATGTGAGTTAACTCAAGAAAATGTTGGAATGCACCAAGATATGCATCCAACTAAGAACTCACAAGGTAAATGGAACAAGATATTTGATTCTAGTCACAACAAGGACTGGAGATTAGATAGTTATGATAGATTTGGCAGATGAAACAAAGATACTAAGATACTGGGCGACCATTTCCAGGCTGCACCTATGGATAACCATACTCTAGGTATCCCCATAACAACATAAGCACAAGTTCTGATTTACAATCAATTCAAAGATGCATGCACGCACTAACTTTGCACTTACGTGGTTAGTTACGGTGGCATAATATAGATACGTCTCTCCCTATAGTATCTAGTCGACAAATCCTAACTGTTCAGAACCTGCCGATTCGTGGTTAGCGTACCTGCAGAACACCACAATTTATATCTCCAATGAACCTTTCATGCCAGCATATCATGAAAGCGTTCCCAATCATTACTGTTTACCATAGAAACAGCATCTGTATAATTACCGCCGTACAGTCAATGTTAACATACGTTATCGAAACAACGTATTCACGGAGTACCGCAAAATGCAGGGGTATGAACAGCGATCGCCATACCCTGCGCCTAACCATATACTCCCAATATAATCAACCTAAGTTGATATATTGGCAGCATCTCAAGTAGGCCACTGCTTGAGAAACAGCGTTTGGTTCGCATCACCAACAGGAAGGCTAACTCCCCAGTTAGCTGAGGATCTTTACCTTCTTACCTCATCATCGAAGGTGTCGTTACAAAATGTAAAGTTGATTGTGCATGAATTTAAGTTTTAACAGGAAGGTAATACTAGAAGTTAGAATTATATATATATATACTATAGCCACCTCTAATTCCCTTAAATATCACCCTAGGGCTTTACGTACTAAGCACAATCCTTAACGAAATCAACGTAGTTTTGCAAAATACGTTGTTGGTCCAATTTTTATACTAAAAGCATTTTTAAGGCAATTTATATCTCCAGGGTACACTTGTTAGCTCTGATACTAGCTGTGGTAGAACCAAACTGAATTACACCGGCTCAAGTGCACTCATCCTTTCCCGGAAGTCAGTAAAGGCTCAATTGCACTTCAAACGGTATAATCCCATGGTCTGTCGGGTAAAGTCCTGATAAAACCACCTAACGCAGGATCAAAACAAGGTACCTTGCACAAAGGTGAGTCCAGAGATACAAATGCCAACAATTTTTACATCACAAGCATAATATTACATTAGTATTCCAGCATATAAAGTAGCGAAACCTATCTAGTACAAATTTATACAAACTGTTCATAGTTTGAGTATCTGCAGTGGAATTTAAAGCACGACATTACTAGACGTTGCGAAAAGGATATTGAGCTAAGCCCAAGCTCAATATCACTCGGAGGGTCCTGTGTTGGCTGGGACGGATCCCACTCCATGGTCCAACCATCGGGAAGAGCATAGGGCCATGGTACAGGCAGAGTAGAGTCCTCAGGGGGATTACCTGAACAAAAGTTACATTGCAAGACTGAGTATTCTAATACTCAGCAAGACTTACCCATTTCATGGTATACTTAGCCATGTAACTAGACTATGAAGGCTTGTAATGGTTCAGGGTTTAATTTCAGCTGAAAAGCAACAAAGAGTAGGTCCTTAATTTCAAATTTTAGTTTTCAGGTTCTAGTTGATTATCCATTGTAAGTAAGCAACTATAGCAACCCAAGCATGGTAGAACTTTTAAGGCAAACATCATCTTTGATCATCATTAGATTGCTCTTTTTACTCTATGTGGCAAAGGGATCAAGTGGTCTCAATCTCCGCGAGAAACGGACGATTCTGAATCAAATTTCAAAACCTTGCAAGGCAAACCTAACTCACACGCTTGGAATATCCAATGATTATTCTGAAGCAACCGTTTGCCTTTCATTCCAACTCGTGGATCAGTGCCACCACAAGCGACTGTAGGACTATACGCACACCAATGTGTAGGACATACATCTGTAGCGCGACTACATAACCATACTCCTGTCCGCTGTGCGGAACGTACTCCTGCACGTCGGTGTGTGTGAAAAACCAAATTACGAGTGGTGAGGGGTATGTCCACTCCTCGGGCCGATCGGTTACTAGGCTTACCGCTTACCATATTTCGCGGTATGTGGCTAGTATTTTCAAACGCTTAACCACCGCTACCACACACTGCGACCTTATCAAATTTTCATCAACGCAGATAGGGTTCTTACCATCATCATGAATCATAACCCCGCTCGTCATCCTTATGGTGGTTACAAGAATGTAAACAATGCAACTCCTATAAAGCTCGCGAGTGACAGGGAATCACTCGACTTCTACCAGTCCTATTAGCTTAGCAGCTAGTCGGACTCAAGTTCTATTATTCAGTACATAGGTTTCTTGGAATATGCAACTAGGGTTTCAATATAATTCCTGGAAACTTAAATGCACAAGTAGATATATATGAATATATAATTTCTAGTGTAATAAAATAGCATTTTATGTCCGGGGCTTGCCTTCGCTGGTGGGGTTGGGGTCAGGGATGTCAAAAACTTCCGAACCTTGCTTCAGTTAATTCCTCGGCGATGTTCACTTGGTCTTCAGAAAACCTTTGCTCGTATTCCGGGACTAGTTCATAGTCCCCGTCGTCGAGTGTCGTTGACTCTACATGATATGCAATGATTTGAATTAGGTGGTTCTTAAGTTAAGAATATTACTTCACGATAAAGTTGCAATCTAGCAATGGATGAATACAACTTCATAATACAAGAAATTTGAATTCAACCCTACTATTGGTATTTTAATTCAATTATCATAGTTCATTGAATTAATTTAATTAGGTTAACAAGTTTTATTTTTATTTTGAAATCCAAAAAGGCTATGGCCTTGAATTTTTGTGGGTAAGCTTACTTCTAGCAGATAAGCTTACTATGAATTCTTCATAATTTTCTGAAAATAAAAACTAAAGCATTTGAATTAAGTTCAAATTTCAAGTTTAAAATCAAACCTTAGACGCAACAGTGCCATAAATTCTTGAAAGATTTACTATGAATTACTCAATTACAGAACATCCTATAGTAAAAAGATCTAAGCATGAAAACCTTAGTAATAGGCTTGAATAAATTTAAAACATTTTAAGCTTGATTTGCATAAGTTTAAATTAGTTCAAGCTAGGGTTTAGTACTGTAAGTGAAATTTGCACATAAGCTCACTCATACTCTAAACAGGTTACACACCAAAAATCACAAGCAATAGAGCTAGCATGCAAAAGTTACACATAAGGTACCCTTTTGCTAAACTTTAAAATAGCTCAACAAGCATTTGGTTTCACATTAAGCTTTAGTAACAAAAGTTGTAGAATTTACTTTAAGGATTCAAACAAAACTGGTTTGACATTTTTCTTAGTTTCCTACGAATTTCTACAAATTTCTAAATATCACTGATTTTGAATTGAGGGGAGGGACTGGAATCTTGCAGCCTGACCCTTAGAAAGATTTAGATCAAAGCAATTGGGTCCTTGGCTCATCGGGGAAGGAAGCCGAGAATTGCCGGCCAAATTCCGGCGATGGTGGTCGCCGGTGGCGAGGGGGAACTGGCCAGGGAGGACCAGGGGGTTTGCGCGGGTCTAGCTTGGGGTGATGTAATGGTCAGGGTTGACCGGAGGGGGTGGAACGGCGATGGTGTTCAACCACGGCGATGGTGTTCCGGCGTACCGGCGGTGGACCGGAGGTAGGGGAAAAGCTCCAGGGAAGTAAGACGGTTCGATTGATCACCTTGGTGAGAGTCGAGGTGGTCGGGAGGATAGATCTCCCCAGCAGACCGAGGCAACAGCGGAGAGGTTGACGACGACGGCGGTGCTCCGGTGATCAACGGTGGCAAAGGTCCTACGCACGAGCATCAGTGAGCCATGAGTGATGCACTTCAGCATTCAATTGGGGCTAACAGCTATGGGACGGGGGTGACCGACGGCGACCGTGACGACGGCAGAAGAGAAGATCACCGGCGAGCGTCGGGAAGGCTAAATTGGAGCTCAAGGAAGTCAATTGAAGGATGGGCGAGCTTCACAAGAGCAAGGCAAAGCTGCAAGAGGTGATGGTGTGCCTTGAGAAGGGGCGGGGCGAGCTGTCCACGGTGAGCAGGACTGCGGCGGAGTGGTCCGGCGGGTGTCGAGGGGAGAGGAAGCCGAAGAAGTGAAATACAACTACACGAGTGAGTAGAAGTAGTCAAAAGGGGGCTCCTGGTGATGTTGTGGGACTAAGAAGAGGCACGGCGAGTGGTAGCTGCTGCTGGCGGCCGACGGCAGCGTGGCGACGGCCGGACAGGGCTCGGCAGAGGCAGGGCGACGTGGAGCGCATGGGAGAAGGCCAGAAGGGAGGAGCAAGAGCGGCGGCTGGCCTGGAGGCGACGCGTGGGAGCTACCAGAGTAGAAAATGGCGCCGGCAGAGCTGCAGCGATGGTGAGCTACGGCGGCAATGGCAAGCAGCTGTTGGTGGCTCGGGCGGCGGCATGGCGCGCTCGGGGAAGGCCAGCAGGAGGGAGGTGAGGCGGTGGGCGGGCTCGGGGGCGACGCGTGGGGGTTAGGCGAGGCAGGTGGGAGCAGCCTCAGGCGGTGTGGCACAGTGGCCCACGACGGCGCTGCGTCGCGGCAGAGGGGAAGCAGAGGAGGAAGAAGAAGGGGGGGGGCGCGCCAGGGACTAAGTTGTGAACTTTTGAAACTCTAGGGACCTCACTGTAAAACCAAATTTCCGACTGTTCTAAAGCTCAAATGAGAATATGGTCAAAATGAAAGTTGTAGAACTTTTCAAACCCTACAACTTCTATTTAGGCTTCAAAACCAAAAACCCAAAGGATGGAACTTTATTTAAAAATTGTGGACTCAATTCAAACTTTTCAAAGTTTTTGTCCTTAGTTAGGTAAACTTCCATATACTTTTGGACTGAATTGCAAGTTTAGGTAATGTAATGATGACTAGCACTTTTACATTTTGACCCCTAGTGAAATTTAAGAGTTACCTTTGTAATTCAAACATTTTACACAAAAAGACTCATATTTTTGAAATAATTACACACAAGTCCTTATTTTCACACATCCACACATTTGCACTCAATTCAATACCTACATCACACATTCTTTCCTAGTGTGTTAAAATTTTGACACCTAGGGTGTCACACATATGACTTTGAATGGGATGCCTTTCTTCATGAAGGACCCTTTAGTCTCGGGTGGAGCCACCAACCGGGACTAAACACCCTTTTAGTCCGGGTTGGAGCCACCAACGGGACTAAAGGGTCATCCTTTAGTCCCGGTTGGAGTTATCACCCGGGACTAAATGTTTGTCCATGAGGCAGCCTGTTTTAGACCATGGGAGAGGATTTGGAAATAATCCTAGGCTCCGTGTAAATGCCAATTTTTTCATGTGATTGGTCGCTCATGCATGTTGGGTGGCTGATCGCCTTGCATGACGAGGCTTTGACATCCTGCAAGTCATTGTCATTGTGACCGATCTCGAGAATCCTAGGTCAAAGTTCCCCTAAAAAGGAGTCCTAGTTCAAAACTTTTTGAAAGTTGGGCCTGTATATCCTTGCACTCCACCAGGAGAGACATTTTCTGATGACTCGAGGACAGAATTACTGCCGGGGTGTTGATGTTCAAATTTGAAAGGGCCTTAACTCCCTTGTCATCATCTTAGGCTGGTGCTCTTGGACCTTATGGAATCACCAGAGTCAGTGTCTTTGATGGGTTGTAAGCAAAGCTCGAGCTTTACTGCTCGCTAGCGAATTCAAAGTTGCACTTCTAGGGATTGGCTGGGGCACAAGGGGTTTCTTTACCTTCTTGTCCTTGTGCCGAATTCAAGTTGAGTTCTAGGTCGCCGTCATTTTACCATTTGTAAAACGAAGACATGCTTCATTAGAAATTGGACTGAGGGTTTGGGTGTGTTGTAAGTGTCACTACTACAAATGATGATTTGGCCCAATAACTCAAAACGGCACACAGTTACAAGAGTAAACAATTCCCGCTGTTAAACTGACGCCCTTTGATCTTTAATGAAAACCAATTCTCATAATGTTTCCCACTATCATATTTCGGTATTCTTCTTCACTTGTCATGTTTACTATGCATACATGTATTAATCCTTTAATTTTCTGATGTGAATTTCATTTGGATAGAATCTGAAGTTCTGATGTTGTGTGTGTTGGATTGATCTCCTAGAGACCCTCGGACCCCAACGGGCTCGATGGGCCTCCTCTCACTCGCGCCCTGATCGGGGGCGCTCCAGCTCGCGCGTAGCTGGTGGGCCCCCGTTGCACTGCGCTATAAAAGGAAGGTGGGGGCTAGCGGCACATGACACGAGGTTCACTGCCGCCGCCACCCCACCGACAGTCTAAACCCGTCAGCAGCTGCGGGAAGACTCACCCACGGCCGCCGTCAACACCGCCACCGCGTCCCTGTACTGCTCGGTTGCAGCCCGAAGCTCGACTACCTCAAGCATCACCGCCACTAGAGACGATGGCGGGTTCCTCTGTTGCTCTCGCAATGCAGAGTCATGACGGTATGACCGCGTGCCCCTTCTCCTCTTTTCCTCTAGTTACCTCAGCTTGTTTTAGATCTACTCGACTTCTTCTGATCTTTTCACGCGGTAGTCGATCCAAGACTCTAACAATGGTATCAGTCGCCTAATACTACTCATGTTGATTAGAGATTGGGCGAACCCACAGAAAAGAACCCACAGAAACCCTATGAACAGCCCTACAGAAACCCTAACCCTAGCCAAACAGAAATGGGGACAGCGGTAAAGGGGAGGACTAACCTCTTCTCTCATTGCGCCATCCACCCGTCGATGCTTTTCGGGACGCCGGCACGTCGACTCGACCTCGCGAGGCCACGGGCCGAGTGCGGACAGAGGCCGCATGAGCCGCCGCCGTGCTGTTCGCTGCGCGCCGGATCTGGGCATCATGGTGATGCCGCTCGACAGCGGCGGCACACCTTGCGGTGGACGCGCGTGCCGGCGAGGGGGCTCACCATGGCGCCGCACACCGGCTGTCACCGCCGCTTATGCTCGCTCGGGCATAGCTGCCGGAGGCGCCGGTGAGAAAGAATGCGCTAGGGTTCACAGGGCGAACGGACGGGCGGGTTTTTGTTCGGCCGAGACGCGCGCGCGACCGTCGATCTTGGTTCAACGATCGAGATCGACCCATGCCCTATCGGGCTTCTTTCGGCCCAGGCGGGATGGGGAATTGGCGGCCCGGGCCTAGGTTGCCTCGCGCGCTGCCACGAGCGCACGAGCGGGAAAAGAAGGTAGGCCCTTAACGGTCTGTTTGCGGTGGGATGCCGCGCGCGCGGGCCATTTTCCCCACTGGGCCGCTGTGCACAAGAAAGGCCAGGCGGGCTGGATTCAAAGGAAGCACAGTGCATCGGTTTTCATTTTTTCAGAAGTCATTTCTCAATAGAATTTCAATGAATTTGATGCATTTCAAATTCAAATTTGATTGAACTTTGATGCAATGCTTCTAAAAGATAAAATTAGACATAATTTTGATAGAATTTAATTTTTCCGCTGCAAAGCTAAATAGATTATTTAGCTAATGATTGCTTGTCTTGCTATTCAAATTCGAACCAATGGGAGAATTTAAATTTTCAAGGCAAATAGATAATTTTTGAATTGTAATATTGTTATTTTTTTACCAACATTGACAATGACAATATTGCAATTATTATGCTATTATCCTTTTGATAGATATTTTTCATGTATTAATTCTAATTCTGCCCAACGGTGTTTTAGACTTAATACAAAAAGTTATTATGCTATAATCTTTTTGATAGATATTTTTCATGTATCAATTCTAATTCTGCCCAAACGGTGTTTTAGACTTAATACAAAAAGTTATTGCATGTTTTAATTCTGACCAACGTTGTTTTTAAATATGCAACAATATATTCGAATTTATTTTAATGTTCTCACCACTCATGAAATTTTTCTTCTTCCTCCTCTAAAGGAAAAGGCTCTCATCAGCTTCAACACAGACCTCAAGAAGGACAGGCTCTAGTAGAGAAAGACCAGTGTCTCTACTGTAACACTCAGGTAATTAGCTAGGTTATACCCTAGATTTTAAGCATACTTGTATGTTCAAAGTTTGGCAAAAATGTACTTTATGTATGCAATGCTATGGAAGAAAGGATGTTTATGTAATTAATATTAACTAAAGGTCCTTTTATGCAAAATGGATGGGGATGAGGGAAAAGTTTAAAAGCATAAGGGTTATTTTGCAAAAAGTAGTATCTGTGGTCAAATTGCAAAATTATATGTGAAATTACCATAGGATGTATGTGCAAAAGTGATTTTACTTAGGGATTTACATAAAATATGAAATTATTACTAAGTCTAGTTTATTTCCAAAATTATTGCTCAAATGTAGATGAACCTTAAAGAGAAGTTGTAGAGTTTGAAAAACCATGCACTTTTGATTTTTGGACCATCTTCATTTGAGCATTGGTTTGAAAGTTACAAGTCCTTTACAGTAAGGCCCCTACCTTTCTCTGGATTCACAAATCAGTCCTTGAGTCAGTTCACCCCCCCTTCTTCTTCCCCTGCGCTCTGCCCCCCCCCTGCTCTGCCTCCCCTGCTCTTCTGCCGCCGGCGTAATGCGCCGCCCCTGGTTCACCGCCGGCCATCTCCTGAGTTTCCCCCGGTCCACGCGTCGCTCCCCTGCTCCTCACCGCCATAGCCCTTTGCTGCTGGCACCCCACCCGAGCGCCACGTTCTCCCTCGGCCGCCAACACCGCACGCCGGAGCACCTGCCGCCGCCGCATTTGCCACTGGCTCGCCTTATCCCTTCCTCTCTTCTGCTCCGTAGCGCCGGCAACTCCAAGTCAATCTATTTCCCCCGCTAATTTGCTCGCCAAACCCTTGTCCTCGGCCCGTTCCTCCCCTTTTCTTCTTCCCTGTGTCACCGGAGCCGCCCGCTTCTCCCATCGGCATACGCCGCCACCACTCCACCTCGCTCAAATTCCGTTGACACAGAGCTTCCCCACCCCCTCCTCTTGCTCCCTGTCGCGATCCAAACCAGCCCCGGCCCTCCCCCTCGCCGGATTTGTTCCACCCCGAGCCGCCCCTCCATTGGCGCCGCCGAGCACGGCTCCACCGTCGACAGCCCGCCTCGCCACTCCTCCAACCAATCCATGTAAGGGAATCGCTCCCCCACATCCCAGTGGTGCTCATGCGCGCGCTAGACCCCCTTGTTCGCCGGCCGTTTGCCGGGAACGGCGTCGCGCCGCCACGGCCGCCGCCCCTTCTCGTCGCCGGCCGGATTTCCCCTTTGTCTGTTGGATCCCGCCTTGCCCTAGGTGCTTGCCTCTTTCCCCTGGTCGTGCTTGACCGGCCCCTCGCCGCCGGCAACCTCGCCGCCGGTGAGAACGCGCCGGAGGCCAAACCTCCAGCCGTGTCGAGGCCGGGCAAGGGCCTATTCGTGAGAAGAATATGTCTTTTAGGGACCCCAGTGTAAAATGTTCAAACCCCCCCCCCAAGGCTTCTGTTATTTCATGTGAGTTTGATTCCCTGTCTTGTAAAATTCATAACAATTCACAGAAAAATCTAAAAATAGTGAAACCAATTTTGTTAGAAAGTAGATTTCAAACTCTATGATTTTTGTTAATGGAATGTGGTGTGAAACAAAATACTTTTGCCTTTACTTAAAATCTAAGATTAAGGGGTAATACACACTTAACCTTGTCATTTCATGCTCTATTGTTTTTCTCAAAGTTTAGCATGAATATTCTTTAAGCCCTAAGTAACCTTGTGCAATTACAAACTTAATTTTAATTTAAACTTAACCTCTTTTATTATGAGACTTTCCAATTTAAAATAAACCTAATGTATAACCTTCTCTAATTGGAATCTTTTAGTATTCACTAATGTAATGTTTTATAATGCTAGTATATAATCAAATTTCTATGATCTTTTGTTTAAAGTTTTGAAATCAAATTTTAGTCTATTTCAAATTTGATCCAAATATTTAATTTATATTACAACAAAATTCTACCATATTTTATAAATAGTGTTTCAAATCTAAACCCTCTTTATCCTATGCATGTTTGTGTGCTAATTGAATGAATTATAATATTTGAAATATGGATTTCTAAATTTAAAATTTCACCTTATTAACTTATTGCATTTCATATAGAATCAACGACACTCGACGACGGAGATTACGAACTGGTATTAAGACAAGACCAAGGCTTTCCAGAAGATCCAGCACAAATCGTCGAAGGACTAACTGAAGTTCCGAACTTGAGTTCGGAAGCCTTTGACTCTCCTGCCCCCACCCCCACTCCAGAAGGCAAGCCCCGGACATATCCCACTACTTTATTACATTGCAATCTATGTCTATCTATATTATATCTTGCATTAAGTCTAGGAATTGAAGTGAAACCCTAGATGCATGAATCCTAGGAATCCAATGTAATGCTCCCGAGTCCTTATCGGATAGTTGCTCCGCTAATAGGACCGGTAGAAGTCGAGTGATTTCCTATCACTCGCGCGATATAGGAGTTGCATGTTTACATTTCTGCAACCACTATAAGGATGACGGACAGGGTCATGTATTGTATCGTGACCTGGAAGTTTACCCTGTCTGTTTTGATAAAAGATTTAAGGTCGAAATGTGTGGTAGTGGTGGCTAAGTTTTTGAAAGTACTAGCCACATGCCGCGAAATATGGTAAGCGGTAAGCCTAGTAACCAATCGGCCCGGCAAGTGGACATACCTCCCACCACTCGATTTTATGTTATGTATACACGCACCGACGTGCGGGAGTACGTTCTGCAAGGCAGACAGGAATACGGTTTTTGTAGTCGCGCTACAGACGTATGTCCTGTACACATTGGGTGTGCGTACGGTCCTGCAGTCGCTTGTGGTGGACCTGATCCACGACCCGGAATGAAAGGCAAACGGTTGCTTCGGAACGATCGTTGGATCTTCCAAGCGTGTGTGTTAGGTTTACCTTGCAAGGTTAAATTCGATTCGAATCGTCCGCCTCTCACGAGGATTGAGACTGCTTATCCCTTCTGCCACATTGAGTAAGAAGTGGAACTAATGGTAGATAATCTTGTTGAATGATAAACACTACCTTGCTTGCTTAGTGTAGGTGCTAATCTAGAATAATTACTCAACTAGAAGATGAAAGCTAAAACTTGAAAATAGTACATACTCTTTGTTACTTTTCAGCTGAAAATAAACCCAGAGCATTACAAAGCCGGCATGAGTCTAGTTATGGGCTAAGTATACCCAGCCCCGGGTAAGCCTTGCTGAGTATTAGAATACTCAGCCTTGCTAATGTCTTTTCAGGTATAACCTTTGAGAATCCCACGGACAACTTTGTGTGGCCAACGTCCGTTCCTTTTGGCTGGTCCGTGGAGTGGGACCCGTCCCCGGCCGGCACTGACCCTCCGGAGTGACACCAGGCCCTGGGCTAAGCTTGGCGTCCATCTTCGCGACGTGTGTAGTCGCGTGAAACTTTTTCTTCCGCTGTGAGTTTAGACAAGCTGTTACGCTTGTCAGTTTGAACATGGTTGTATAAATTTACTTCTCTTGAACTCGTTTTGTAATAATATATACATATGGCTGTAAATTAAAGTTGATGAGCTATTCTGTGATGTGAACTCGCCATCGTGCGAGGTAAACCTACTTCGATCCTGCTGAACCGTGGTTGAATCGGTCGGAGACCCGACAGACCAAAGGATTGTTCCGTTTGAAGTGCGTTAAGCTGGTTGCAGTTGTACAGCGATCAATAGCGCACTTGAGCCGGAATAATTCAAGCGGTTCTGCCACAGCTGGTATCAGAGCTGTAGGTTTATCTTTACATCTAGAATAGCTCTTAAAAGGTGTTTTCTGGATAAAAGTTTGCCAACAAATGAATTTACAAAGTACGATTGGATCCGTTAAGGTTGTGCTTAGAACGTAAAGCCCTAAGGGTTTATATGGGAAAGTATCAGGTGGCTAATAGTATCTATATATGTATAGATAGTTCTGACTTGCAGCACTACTTTCCGTCAAAATTTAAATTCCTGCACAATCCAACCTTACTTCCTGTAACGACATCTACGAACGGAGGTAAGAAGGTAAGGATCCTCAGCCAACTGAGGGAGCTTGGCCTTCCCGTCGGTGATGCGAACCGAACGCTGTTTCTCAAGCAGTGGCCTACTTGAGATGCTGCCAATATACCAACTTAGGTTGATTATATTGGGAGTATATGGTTCGGCGCAGGGTATGGCGATCGCTGTTCATACCCCCGCATTTTGCGGTACCCCCCGTGAATACGTTGTTTCGATAACGTATGTTAACGTTGTCTGTACGGCGGTAATTGTATAGATGCTGTTTCTATAGTGAACAGTAATGTTTGGGGACGCTTTCATGTCGTGCTGCCATGAAAGGTTCATGAGATATATATATCTGTGTAATCTTCTGCAGGTACACTAACCTCGATTACGCTATTAGGACGCGTAGGGTTTACCGACTAGTTTTATATAGGGAGAGACGTATGGTTATGTCACCGGAATTAACTACGTAAGTCCGAAAATATTCGGCAGTTGTTTTGGTTGTGAAGGCGAGTAGCACGTGCATGCATCTTTTGTCAATAAAAGAATTTCATGATGGACATGTTGTTTGTTTTTGGAATGGGGTAATGAAGAGCTAAGGACAGCTTTAAGTTGGGTATTTTATATGGGATCTTAGTTTTCCATCTGATTTCCAGCCTTTGCTGTTAACAGAATTGGTTATCTTGATCTGTTTATCTTGTACTCTCCTAACAAGATAACAAGTTTTACCATTTGCATCCTGGTCGCAGATGGCAGTACCTTCCAATGTTTTCTGGGATCCGGAAGGGCATCTCCACACTAATGCCCTTCACTGGGAGGGTTTTCCCCGCTTGCTATGGGAATCTTTGCAGGCTTTCCATTATACAGAACCCCCTCAATATGACGCTGTAGAACATGTGGAAAACGGAATCCATAGGGCCCATGTCAGGATGATTATACCTCAGCATCCTTTCCGTTCACAATGGTAGCCTATTGAGATCAGCACGATGGGCTACAGAATTATGGACACCATTGAAGCAGCAGCCCTAGAAGCCATTTATGCTTTTTGCAGTCAACACCCCGAGGAAGTTGTAGGACAACCTATAGGTTTGTTTGCCACAACAGATCCCGGTGAAGCGGAGCGAGACCTCGGCACAATTCCTGAAAGTCATAGGCTGGAAGGTCCACCAGAAGAAGTAGTGCAAGGAATGAGGCGTTATACGGGTGTGCAATACCACTATCACATGCTGCTACGCCGTGAGATAGGCCATCTGATTACTGCTGCGCGAAGTTTCCACGGGGACGCTGCCAGATATTTCACCCAGGCAGATCAACTTCAAGCAGTGGTAATTGAGAAGAATGGAATAATCGCTACTCAAAACGAGACCATCCATCATCGTGAAGATCAGATCAACGAGAGTGATCACATAATCACTCAGCGGGATACTGTTATTGAATTTTACAGGCACAAGTCCAAGATCTGATCCTTGCAGTGGATGATGCTCAAGCCCAGATCGAAGAATTGCAGCAGCCCCCGATTCCTCCCGTTGCACCTGCAGCACCTGAAGCTGAAGAGGAAGATCCCGAAGAGATCGAAGGAGTCTCTGAACTTGATTCTGAGCATGGGGACCCTGTCGTCAGTCCCCATCATTCCTCTTCTGGAAGCCAGTCATTAGTGGGCAATTTTGATGACTTTTAGTTTTGGTTGACAGGGTGATGGTTTAGATGTAATAAATGTATAGATGTAATATAAGTAGTGTGTGGAATACCTAGCTATAAAGCCACTTGTTGTATATGTGGCATGTACTTTTGGGTAAAAGTTTGTAACCTTGGAGTGTACTGATGTAAGATAGTAGTATCTTTATAGTAATCCAAATCCTGAGTTCTGGTTAATCTGCTCGACATCTGTGTGTCTGTTATAAGTAGATTGAATGGAGCATATGTATTACATTTCAGCTGGATAAATTGCATATTATCTGAAATTGGAGCAAGATTATGGTTGATAATGGATATCTTCTTTATTTCAGATGGTTGGAGCTACTCGGGAACCCCGGAAGGATTCCGGGCAGGACAACCTAGTAATTCCCAGCAACCACCACCGCCACCTCCAAATTTGGCCGAGGTTATGGCCCGGCAGACTGAACTTCTAAATCAGCTTGTGCAAGCTCAAATGGCCATTTCCAGCAGCAACCTCGAGGCCGAGGTGAACCTCTGTCGGCCAATTATCAAGACTTTCTCAGCACCCAACCTCCTCTATTCCACAAGGCCGAGGAGCCTTTAGATGCGGATGCCTGGTTGCAGACTATTGAGTCCAAATTCGCTTTACTGTCAGCTCCATGTTCAGAGGAAAACAAGGTGCTCTTCGCCGCCCAGCAACTCCGAGCCATGCACGTCTTTGGTGGGATCAATTTCATGCAATGCAACCCGCCGAACACGTGGTCATTTGGGATGAGTTTCGGATTGCCTTCCGCGCACATCATATACCAGCAGGACTCATTGAGCGGAAGCTCAATGAATTTCTAAGCCTGACCCAAGGTACCCGTACGTTACACAGTATGCACAGGTTTTCAATCACCTGTGCCAGTATGCGGGATCACATGCGGACACTGATGCCCGCAAATGTGATCGCTTCCGTCGAGGCCTAAACACCAAGCTCAAAGAATGGTTGAATTAGTGAAGGCCAATGATTTCAATGAGTTGGTCAACATGGCCATAACTCAAGAAGATTGTATTGCCGCCCACAGGGCGGAAAAGAAACGGAAGCACCCATAGGACCTGCAACTCCACAGTCCCTCGGTATCGGCTAGTCCCAAGTAATGCCCCTCGAGCTCCCCTCGAGGCAATATATCAGGCAGATGGTAGCCCGACCTCCCCAGCAAGCACAATTCAATCGACCACCCCTGCCACAAATCAGCAACAACCTCAACAAGTCTGCGGCCGAGCTTTCCGCCAGCTACTCCAGGAAACAACAATAATCGTTGTTTCAATTGCGGAAGCCCGTCCCACTTCATTAAGGATTGCCCTCAACCTAGGAAATCATTCCAAGGGCAAACATCTGGTCCAAACTACAAGGGCAAGGGTAAGAACAAGTGATGCAGGTCCGACAAGGGAGGGTGAATCTCACTACACTCTCCGAACTCCCTGAAGGGGCACCGATAATGACGGGTACATTTTCTATTAACCATCATCCCGTTATTGTTCTTTTTGATTCCGGTGCTACCCATAGTTTTATCAGTAAAGAATGTGGAAGTAAAGTAGGATTGGATATGTACCCTACTAAAGAAGATTATAAGATAATCACTCCTGGTGGGAAAACCCTATCAAATCAAATCTGTATGAAAGTACCACTTCTATTGGGTAGTCAGGTAATAAAAGCAGATTTACTTCTGTTAGACTAAAGGGAATGGATGTCCTTTTAGGAATGAACTGGATGGCACAGCACCATGTATCTTTGGATATCTCTTCTCGCACTGTGGAGATAGATTCACTCGAACACGAACCTACCATCTCTATCTTCCACAACCAAAATCCTTTAACTCTTGCACCTATGCTGCATCTAAGGTTAAACTTGAGGATATTCCAGTCGTTTGTTAATATCCAGATGTTTTTCCAGACGATTTGCCTGGAATGCCTCCAGACAGAGGTATCGAGTTCATCATAGAACTCCAACCTGGTACAGCCCCTATCTCTAAGAGACCTTATCGTATGCCTCCTAATGAGTTGGCTGAATTAAAAACCCAACTCCAAGATCTCTTAGATAAAGGCTTATTCGTCCAAGTGCATCACCATGGGGTTGTCCGGCCTTATTCGTGAAAAAGAAAGACAATAGCTTAAGGCTATGTGTGGATTATCGTCCTCTCAATGCGGTGACCATTAAAAATAAGTACCCTCTACCCCGCATTGATATCCTCTTTGATCAATTAGCCGGAGCCAAGGTGTTTTCTAAAATAGATCTTCGTTCCGGCTACCACCAAATTAAGATTCGGCCTAGTGATATTCCAAAAACAGCTTCTCCACTCCAGTATGGTCTATACGAGTATCTTGTCATGTCGTTCGGTCTCACTAATGCCCCAGCCTATTTCATGTACCTCATGAATTCTGTCTTCATGCAAGAGCTCGACAAGTTTGTCGTGGTCTTTATTGATGACATCTTGATCTATTCTAAAACTCCAAAGATCATACTAAGCATCTCCATGTCATCCTTCAGCGATTAAGAGACCACCACCTGTATGCCAAATTCTCTAAATGTGAATTTTGGCTAGATACAGTCAAATTCCTGGGCCATACCATTTCTGGTGACGAATATCCGTCGATCCCAGTAAAGTACAAGAAGTGATGGACTGGAAACCTCCGACCTCCGTCCATCAAATTCGTAGTTTTCTCGGTCTAGCTGGCTATTATCGCCGTTTTATTCCTGACTTTTCCAGAATAGCCAAACCTATGACCGAACTACTAAAGAAAGGTGTAAAATTTTCTGGGATCAAAAATGCGAAATGCATTTCATATTCTCAGAAATCATCTTACGACTGCTCCAGTCTTAGCTCAACCAGATGTCTCAAAACCTTTTGACATCTACTGTGATGCATCGGGAACTGGACTTGGTTGTGTACTTATGCAAGACAACCGAGTAATTGCATATGGCATCACGAGCACTTAGGGTTCATGAACAAAACTACCCTACTCATGATCTTGAGCTTGCAGCCGTAATTCATGCTCTAAAAATTGGAGACATCATTTGATGGGCACGAAATGCCACATCTATACTGATCATAAAAGCCTCAAGTACATCTTTACCCAGGCAGATTTGAATATGAGGCAAAGACGCTGGCTAGAACTAATCAAAGATTATGATTTAGAAGTACACTATCATCCCGGCAAAGCTAACGTTGTTGCCGACGCCCTCAGTCGCAAGGCACATTGCTCCTGCTTGTCCGTTGAAGCGTTCAACGAGACTCTTTGTTGGGAAATGAGAAAGCTCAATCTAGAGATCATTTCCCAAGGTGACTTAAACCATCTTTCGGTTGAAGCCACACTTAGAGATAGTATTGTTCTAGCACAACAGCGTAATAAAGGGATTAGAATCATTAAACAGAAGATAAAACAAGGAGAAGGGAAGTATAAATGCTTCCGAGTTGATCCTAAAGGGGTTTTATGGTTCAACGAACGTATTGTTGTACCCAGGGACCATAAGCTCCGCAGGCAAATCATGGACGAAGCCCACTTGTCCAAATTCTCTATACATCCCGGCAGTACGAAGATGTATCAGGATCTGAAACAGAACTTTTGGTGGACTCGTATGAGGCGAGAGATAGCCAAATATTATCGGAATGTGATATCTGCCAAAGAGTCAAAGCCAGTCATTTGAAGACTGCTGGTATCCTTCAACCTCTACCCATTCCCTCGTGGAAGTGGGAGGATATCAGTATGGACTTTATTGTTGGCTTACCTAACACTCCTCGGAGGCATGACTCTATTTGGGTAATCGTTGATCGATTAACCAAGACTGCACATTTCCTTCCCGTGCATACCACATATAATGCCAAAAGGTATGCCGAGATTTATCTAGATCAAATTATTCGACTCCATGGAGTACCTAAAACGATCATTTCAGATCGTGGAGCACAATTTGTTGCTAGGTTCTGGGAACAGCTTCATGATGCTCTTGGGACTAAATTAATTCGAAGCTCTGCCTACCATCCTCAGACAGATGGGCAAACTGAGCGAATAAACCAAATTTTGGAAGATATGCTCAGAGCTTGTGTACTCCAATTCGACAAAAATTGGGATAAGTACTTGTCACTAGCAGAATTCTCTTACAACAATAGCTATCAGACAAGTATTAAGATGGCCCCTTTGAAGCATTATACGGTCGCCGATGCCGAACTCCTCTGAGTTGGTCACAAACCGGCGAGCGTAAAATTTTTGGACCCGATCTGGTTATAGAAGCAGAGGATAAAGTCAAGCTGATCCAGAACAATCTAAAGGCTGCCCAATCTCGACAGAAAAGTTACGCGGATATACGAAGAAGACCGTTGCAATTTCAAGTCGGAGACTTCGTATATCTTCGAGTATCTCCTATCCGAGGTGTTCAAAGATTCGGTGTAAAAGGGAAACTTGCTCCTCGATACATCGGACCCTTTGAAATCCTTGAAATCTGTGGGCCTGTAGCTTATCGTCTCCAACTTCCACCTCAATTAGCGGCCATCCATAACATCTTTCATGTATCCCAACTCAGGAAGTGTGTTAAGATTCCCACCGAAATCATCGATTCCCAAGTTATCGAAATCGAACCAGATCTGACCTATGCAGAACAACCCATCAGAATTCTTGACACGAAAGAAAGAAGTACCAGAAGAGAGACCACCAAAATGTATAAGATTCAGTGGAACCATCATACAGAAGAAGAGGCAACATGGGAAACCGAATCTTATCTCCAGCACAATTTTCCCGATTTCTTCCAAACCAATCTTCGAATCTGATCTTCCTGCCCTAACCTGCTTTAGAATCTCGGGACGAGATTCTTTTTAGGGGGAAAGGCTGTAACACTCAGGTAATTTGCTAGGTTATACCCTAGATTTTAAGCATACTTGTATGTTCAAAGTTTGGCAAAAATGTACTTTATGTATGCAATGCTATGGAAGAAAGGATGTTTATGTAATTAATATTAACTAAAGGTCCTTTTATGCAAAATGGATGGGGATGAGGGAAAAGTTTAAAAGCATAAGGGTTATTTTGCAAAAAGTAGTATCTGTGGTCAAATTGCAAAATTATATGTGAAATTACCATAGGATGTATGTGCAAAAGTGATTTTACTTAGGGATTTACATAAAATATGAAATTATTACTAAGTCTAGTTTATTTCCAAAATTATTGCTCAAATGTAGATGAACCTTAAAGAGAAGTTGTAGAGTTTGAAAAACCATGCACTTTTGATTTTTGGACCATCTTCATTTGAGCATTGGTTTGAAAGTTACAAGTCCTTTACAGTAAGGCCCCTACCTTTCTCTGGATTCACAAATCAGTCCTTGAGTCAGTTCACCCCCCCTTCTTCTTCCCCTGCGCTCTGCCCCCCCCCCTGCTCTGCCTCCCCTGCTCTTCTGCCGCCGGCGTAATGCGCCGCCCCTGGTTCACCGCCGGCCATCTCCTGAGTTTCCCCCGGTCCACGCGTCGCTCCCCTGCTCCTCACCGCCCTAGCCCTTTGCTGCTGGCACCCCACCCGAGCGCCACGTTCTCCCTCGGCCGCCAACACCGCACGCCGGAGCACCTGCCGCCGCCGCATTTGCCACTGGCTCGCCTTATCCCTTCCTCTCTTCTGCTCTGTGGCGCCGGCAACTCCAAGTCAATCTATTTCCCCCGCTAATTTGCTCGCCAAACCCTTGTCCTCGGCCCGTTCCTCCCCTTTTCTTCTTCCCTGTGTCACCGGAGCCGCCCGCTTCTCCCATCGGCATACGCCGCCACCACTCCACCTCGCTCAAATTCCGTTGACACAGAGCTTCCCCACCCCCTCCTCTTGCTCCCTGTCGCGATCCAAACCAGCCCCGGCCCTCCCCCTCGCCGGATTTGTTCCACCCCGAGCCGCCCCTCCATTGGCGCCGCCGAGCACGGCTCCACCGTCGACAGCCCGCCTCGCCACTCCTCCAACCAATCCATGTAAGGGAATCGCTCCCCCACATCCCAGTGGTGCTCATGCGCGCGCTAGACCCCCTTGTTCGCCGGCCGTTCGCCGGGAACGGCGTCGCGCCGCCACGGCGGCCGCCCCTTCTCGTCGCCGGCCGGATTTCCCCTTTGTCTGTTGGATCCCGCCTTGCCCTAGGTGCTTGCCTCTTTCCCCTGGTCGTGCTTGACCGGCCCCTCGCCGCCGGCAACCTCGCCGCCGGTGAGAACGCGCCGGAGGCCGAGCCTCCAGCCGTGTCGAGGCCGGGCAAGGGCCTATTCGTGAGAAGAATATGTCTTTTAGGGACCCCAGTGTAAAATGTTCAAACCCCCCCCCAAGGCTTCTGTTATTTCATGTGAGTTTGATTCCCTATCTTGTAAAATTCATAACAATTCACAGAAAAATCTAAAAATAGTGAAACCAATTTTGTTAGAAAGTAGATTTCAAACTCTATGATTTTTGTTAATGGAATGTGGTGTGAAACAAAATACTTTTGCCTTTACTTTAAATCTAAGATTAAGGGGTAATACACACTTAACCTTGTCATTTCATGCTCTATTGTTTTTCTCAAAGTTTAGCATGAATATTCTTTAAGCCCTAAGTAACCTTGTGCAATTACAAACTTAATTTTAATTTAAACTTAACCTCTTTTATTATGAGACTTTCCAATTTAAAATAAACCTAATGTATAACCTTCTCTAATTGGAATCTTTTAGTATTCACTAATGTAATGTTTTATAATGCTAGTATATAATCAAATTTCTATGATCTTTTGTTTAAAGTTTTGAAATCAAATTTTAGTCTATTTCAAATTTGATCCAAATATTTAATTTATATTACAACAAAATTCTACCATATTTTATAAATAGTGTTTCAAATCTAAACCCTCTTTATCCTATGCATGTTTGTGTGCTAATTGAATGAATTATAATATTTGAAATATGGATTTCTAAATTTAAAATTTCACCTTATTAACTTATTGCATTTCATATAGAATCAACGACACTCGACGACGGAGATTACGAACTGGTATTAAGACAAGACCAAGGCTTTCCAGAAGATCCAGCACAAATCGTCGAAGGACTAACTGAAGTTCCGAACTTGAGTTCGGAAGCCTTTGACTCTCCTGCCCCCACCCCCACTCCAGAAGGCAAGCCCCGGACATATCCCACTATTTTATTACATTGCAATCTATGTCTATCTATATTATATCTTGCATTAAGTCTAGGAATTGAAGTGAAACCCTAGATGCATGAATCCTAGGAATCCAATGTAATGCTCCCGAGTCCTTATCGGATAGTTGCTCCGCTAATAGGACCGGTAGAAGTCGGGTGATTTCCTGTCACTCGCGTGATATAGGAGTTGCATGTTTACATTTCTGCAACCACTATAAGGATGACGGACAGGGTCATGTATTGTATCGTGACCTGGAAGTTTACCCTGTCTGTTTTGATAAAAGATTTAAGGTCGAAATGTGTGGTAGTGGTGGCTAAGTTTTTGAAAGTACTAGCCACATGCCGCGAAATATGGTAAGCGGTAAGCCTAGTAACCAATCGGCCCGGCAAGTGGACATACCTCCCACCACTCGATTTTATGTTATGTATACACGCACCGACGTGCGGGAGTACGTTCTGCAAGGCAGACAGGAATACGGTTTTTGTAGTCGCGCTACAGACGTATGTCCTGTACACATTGGGTGTGCGTACGGTCCTGCAGTCGCTTGTGGTGGACCTGATCCACGACCCGGAATGAAAGGCAAACGGTTGCTTCGGAACGATCGTTGGATCTTCCAAGCGTGTGTGTTAGGTTTACCTTGCAAGGTTAAATTCGATTCGAATCGTCCGCCTCTCACGAGGATTGAGACTGCTTATCCCTTCTGCCACATTGAGTAAGAAGTGGAACTAATGGTAGATAATCTTGTTGAATGATAAACACTACCTTGCTTGCTTAGTGTAGGTGCTAATCTAGAATAATTACTCAACTAGAAGATGAAAGCTAAAACTTGAAAATAGTACATACTCTTTGTTACTTTTCAGCTGAAAATAAACCCAGAGCATTACAAAGCCGGCATGAGTCTAGTTACGGGCTAAGTATACCCAGCCCCGGGTAAGCCTTGCTGAGTATTAGAATACTCAGCCTTGCTAATGTCTTTTCAGGTATAACCTTTGAGAATCCCACGGACAACTTTGTGTGGCCAACGTCCGTTCCTTTTGGCTGGTCCGTGGAGTGGGACCCGTCCCCGGCCGGCACTGACCCTCCGGAGTGACACCAGGCCCTGGGCTAAGCTTGGCGTCCGTCTTCGCGACGTGTGTAGTCGCGTAAAACTTTTTCTTCCGCTGTGAGTTTAGACAAGCTGTTACGCTTGTCAGTTTGAACATGGTTGTATAAATTTACTTCTCTTGAACTCGTTTTGTAATAATATATACATATGGCTGTAAATTAAAGTTGATGAGCTATTCTGTGATGTGAACTCGCCATCGTGCGAGGTAAACCTGCTTCGATCCTACTGAACCGTGGTTGAACCGGGCGGAGACCCGACAGACCAAAGGATTGTTCCGTTTGAAGTGCGTTAAGCTGGTTGCAGTTGTACAGCGATCAATAACGCACTTGAGCCGGAATAATTTAAGCGGTTCTGCCACACAAACGTACTCAGCAAGTCCAATCACACCCACGGAGGGGGTATAGAAATTAATGCAAAGGACAATCCAAGGGTACGGTTAGGGTTTGTTTGCGGCTCAAGTTGATCCACACAGGATCCAAGTTTTAAACTGCTACCGGACTCCCCGTCCGCCGTAGCACACGGCACAACTGCCGGACACTTTCCGAACAACTCACACTAGCCCATCCATTCCCAAGATAAACACTAGTTATGTGACCACACCGTAACTTGCCCAATACCGTGGGCACGGCTATTCGAATAGATTTTTAACTCTGCAGAGGTGTGCAACTTTACCCACAGGTGGGGTACCACAGCACGAACACCTTAGTGCCGGTGCAGATCCCATCGAAGCCCTTACCCACCTTAGCTAGACCTGACTAGCCACCACGGGATTTATCAAGGGGTCATTCGACCTACCACCGAGGTTTAACCGGGGCATAAGTCACACAGAGCTTATCCCGTCTCCTTGATCACCCGTTGCTCCCAGCTCTCCTGATGGCTATCAGACTAACTAGTGGGGTTAGGCCAAGCCGTTGCCCATACAACGGTCAAGTGGTTTGCACGACAGGAAGCTAGGTGAGACGACACATCAACTCGGTCCTTAGGGGTGACAAGATGGATATCTCCCTTCCACGCTCAACCACATAGGTACGAGCTCACCAACGGCAATTCACACAGAAATGCCATCCATCCCGTCCGACTCGTCTTTCAAAACCACATTTTACCCTTTCCCACACACACGCATTTTCTTTATAAAATCAGGTGTTCCAGGTATGGTTATCACAACAAGGGTGGCTATCCTACCCTGGTTACGGCATGCAAAACCATGCAATTTTATAAAATAGGCCATCGGGTTGTGTTTATAAAAACTAGGACAGAAACATGCATCAAAGGGCGGGATTGAACTTGCCATCGTCAAGTCCTTGCGGAAAGTCCTGATCGAAGCACTGTCCTTCGGGTTCGGGGTCGCAGAACTGGTCCTCAGTTGCTCGGTCGCAGTCGGGAACCTCGTCGTTCACTCCGTGTCCTACGACGCAAACAAACAGACACACGATCAAGCGAAGGAACTAAAAGCTTTTATCGTTGAGCTTGAATCGGAAATAATTTAGTTACGGAGTTAGGGATGATATCTTTGGGTGGTTTCTTAATGGCATGATTAAAACTATACTAGAAAGGGCGTGGTAAAGTTTCGGGTCAATCGGAGGTCGTTTCGCACATAAAATGACGCGCTAAAGGTGGTTTCAGGGCTTAAACGGGGGTCCAGGGACTTGTTCGTAATTATCTAAAGGGGGTAAGGGCTTATTTGCTAATCCTAGAAGTACCCTGTGCATGCTAAAAAAAGTATCAAATATATCTTGGTTTATGTATCGAGGGGTTCGCTTTGAAATAACGGAAAGCGTAGGGTTTCTTTTGCAAAAAGGAGTGGACAGGGGGTTTCTTTCGGAGAAATACAGGAAAGGGAGGGGGTTTTGGGCAAAAAGGCCCTTTCTTCCTCCTCCCTCCCGCACAGAACAGAGGAGGGATGGGGGAGGGTACGGCGCCGGCCAATCCTCGGCGGCCGAGGCCCGGGCGGCTCGGGGTGGAGGGGGAAAAGAGGGAGGGGGGCGCAGGGAACCAGTTCCCGGCCTCACCTCGGGCCGGGGCAGCGCGTGGAAGCGGGGCGGCGGAGGCCGGTGATGGTGGCCGCGGGAGCTCGGCGGGGGTGGTGCTGGGCGTGGAGGAGCGAGAGGCTGGGTGGCGGTGCAGGTCGTGGGGGGTGAGCCGCGCGGAGAGGCCAATTTATAGAGGGGAAAGGCAATGGGGCGGCGGAACCGTGCGGCGGCCGGTCACCGGCTCGGCGGGCGGCGCGGTATGCCTTAATGGCGGCCGTGTCGTGTCATGTGTGTCGCCGAGCGGCGGTGCGGCGAGGTCGAGGCGACGTGACGCGGGCACGTGGGGCGGCGCGCGCGCGGCGGGGCGGGGCAGCGACGGGCGGCGCGGCACGCGCGGCACAGAGCGCGCGGGGGCGTGGCGTGGCGCAGCGGGCGACGCGGCGTTGCGGGGCCGGGCATGCGTGCGGCGCGGCGGAGCGCGGGCCAGGGCGTGCACGAGCGGCGGCCGACACGGCGCGTGTGATAGTTCGTGTATTTGTAATGTTAGACTTATATTTTGATAGTGTGAAGTGTATGCTTGTTAGTGTAAAACTTTTGTGTGTTTGTGTGAAGTTCTTGAAAATCTTAAGTAAAAAGGGTATTTTCGTAATTATGGAAAAACTAGGGTTGTTCTTGCAAAATGTAATTTGATAAGAGGTAACCTCAAATTAAGTAAAGGGTAGTTTGGTAAATATATTTTACTCTATGTCTTGTAAAAATATATATTTACCCAACAGTTGCATTAGAAATGTAGGAGTTAAATTGTGTAAAAATTTGTGTAAAATTGAGGAAATAAGGGTATTTATGAAATTTTATAAAAGAACAAGTCCTTTTATGCAAAATAGGTGATTCACAAAAGTAACTTTCCAAAATTACTAGAAGTAAAAAGGTAATAATATCAGCAATCATGATTTACTTAGCAATTTGCGAATAAACCCAAGGTTATATATAATTTACACTAACAATGACAAGATTTTATAAAATTCAAGTTTAGTCCAAGTCTTAAAATAAAACTTCATATTTTGAGTTTTGGAGATCAAACCCTAAAACAAAGTTGTAGAGTTCGAAAAGTTGTACAACTTTCATTTTGATCACATTTATGTTTGAGCCCTAGAACAGTAGTTAAATTTGTTTTTACCAAGAGGTCCCTGTAGATTTCTAAAATTACAAACCAGTCCTTGGGAAATCCCCTTTTTCTTCCTCCTCTGGCGCCGCTCTATCCTCTGCTCCGCAGGCACCGCTGTTCCACCGCCCTCGCCACCTCCTGCTGCCAAATTACCACGCGTCACTACCCCTCAGCTGCTCCTCTGGCGCCTTATCTCTTTTCCCACCGGCGGCCGTTCGGTCAAATTCTACTTTCCCCTTCCTCCTCTTCCTCACCGGCAGCACATTTTTCTCTGCTCCACCCTTGTCCACCGACTGGTCCTCTCCCTCCTGCTCCTTTCCCTCTCTCCTTCTGCCCAAGTCCCAGCGGCACAAGTCCAGGCGCCGGGCGCGCGCAGCAGGGCGAGCGGGCCAGGCGCTGGTGCGGCGTCAGGTCGGGGCGGCGGCCGGCCCAGGCAGCCGCGGGCGCCAGCGCAGGCGGCCCCACGCGGGGCGCGCGCGGCGCGGCTGCGCGGCGGCTCGGCGAGTGTGGGCCGCGGCAGGTGCTGGCGGACCCGAGTGATGAGAGTGCAGGCACGTGCAGGAAGGCGGCTCGGTGCGGATTTGAGCGTAGCAGGCGCCGAGCGAACGAGCACGCATGGGCTCGGGTGGCTCGACGCAGGAGGCGGGCGCGTTGGGGCACTGCATCAGGCGACGGCGCAGGGACCAGTAGGTGCGGTTGGTGGCGGCATAGGAGTGGGCCGAGGCTGCAACGGCTCGGGTGCGGGGCGCTGGCTTGCGGGCGAGCAGGAAGCGGTGCTGGGCGGCAGCATTGGGCGGTCAGGCGCGCAGACAACAGCGGTTTGGCGCGGTGGGGGAGCAGCGGTGCGCATGGCCGGAGCAGCTCGCGTTCCTGAGCTCCATTTTTTCCCAAACGTTTCCTCTGTTCCAATTGCAGATGAAGGACCTCGTGCAACAATTAAGACAAGGTCAGGGTGTTTTCTGCAAAGCCTAGACTCATATAAACAGTGTAGTTCGAGGACCTGTGTGTAAAGGTGTTTATTGTTTTATGTGAAGTGATGTGCTGAACTTTGAAAATCCCTAGAAAATCGTAGAAAATTCAAAAAAATATAAAACCAGTTGTACTTGAATCTTCATTTCAAATTCTATCACTTTTGTTTTATGACCATGCTGTGAAAATAGATAGTTTGTACTGTATTAAGAATAGAAGTGGATGGGTGTTCATTATTTCATGTGAGTGATATTCTTAACTTGTAAATTCAATAGAGAAGTGTAGGAAATTCTAAAAATTGCAAAACCAGTTTTGTTAGAAACTAGATTTTGAGATCTACAACTTCTATTAAGTGAGTTTGATATGAAACCAAATAGTTTAGAATCTATATTAAATCTAAGATAAGAGAGAGTGTAAAATTCATAGCTCCTACGTATTAACTATGTAGATCATGATTTTTGTTATACAATTTTTATAGGTTAAGTATGAATTGATGTGGAATTTTCAAACCTAATTTTGTTTTGTAACTTAAATTCTTTTAAGTTAATTAATTCAATTTGTTTATAGAAGGAATAGCTAAGCTATGTTCAGTCATGTTTGCTTATTATTACAATGTGTTTTCTTGTGTCGCTTGTTTAAATCTTAATTAGACTTGTTGTGCAACTTTAAATAAGGTCTAATTCGACGTGAAATGTTTGAATTGTTTTTAGCCTACTGTTTATATGACACTAAACTTATTAGCTATTGGTAGCCAAAGTTCTTGCCATAGATTGACTAAAGATAAATTGTGCACCATGGCTGATGTATTTGCTGCCCCTATGGCAGACTTTTTGTGATGATTGATTAACCTTTTATTCATATGGATGCTCATGCCTTTACTTCAGTCTTGATTGCAATATTGTTAGAGCCCCTTTCCTATGTAAAGGTCCTAGTTTACCTCGTGTATCGACTACTTAGTTAATATACCTTTGTAACTAGGCTTAGCAATCGGCTACTAGTTCAGCTGATTTTCGATAGGCGTGACCCTAACGGCCATAAGCCCCTTGACTTCTTCCATACCGGCAAAAGCCCCTCGGCCCGATGTTTACCACCCTATCGGTCCGATCCAATGTTAGTGCCCTAATTGACCCAGTCCAATCTAGACAACCGCGTTGGCTATACGTCAATCGGTTGTTTTGTTGGTAAAATCGAACCAGTCAAACACTAATTACTTCGGTTAACACTCTAGTCAAGAGTCGGATAGGCACATTCAATAGAGAACGTATTTATCAGCTAAGCACAGTCAGTACAGCAAAGGGAATCGGCTGACAGCCGATTCACACCAGATCGGCCAGATCCGATCAACACTGTAGACAGCCTTCTGAAATAGTCAATACGCACACAATCGGCAGCCGATGCCGATGCCCTGTAGATTATGGCTAGCCGATGGCCACACCTATCGACTAGGTACTCTGTCGAATTAAAGTGTGAATCGGCGAGGTGTGAACCTTTGTTAAGTAACCGATTTATCTAAGTTTTCACGCTAGATCTTAGGATTCTTGCTTTAGGCTAATCCAAGCTGATTTCAGTTGTTTCCCATAACGGTCAAATATGGCCGGTCAATCCTTAGTTTTCCCATCCTTGTTCACACACTATTATCAGTTGATTTATCGGCTGGGAGATCGGCTATATGTTTGCCGGTTACATACCTCAACCACATCCTCTTTAGTCTAATTCCGCACTTATAGTCTCACTAACCTAGTTTAATATTAGTATTCTGTTACATCTAAATCTTGAAATAGGTCTAACTTAGATAACCCAATCGGCTGTACGGCACTCAGTTGTTGTGTTAACGTAATCCAGCCGATGCAACCACACCTAGTTACCTAGGATAATACTTAAACACATCTTAGTTAAGACACAATTACTTTAGGAAACATCCCTCTACTAAAGTGATCGATGTTTTCATCGATCAATTAGAAAACTAGTACACCTGTCAATCTGCTACCCAGACCAAAGTACACAACCTTGGATCAGTAAGATCGCACAGTAGACTCGTCTCTGTTAGGCCTGACCAAAGCACGTCTATCGGCTAAACCTAATGCATCCTCATCGGTTAAGGTCAAGATCTATACACCAACTAATTAAATAACTGAACATGCTACTTAATGAAGTTAGTATAGATGTTTAGGGTAAACCCCCTGTTGCCTAACGAGACTAGTTAGTTTAGTTAATACTCGATAAATGACTGCCCAGCACAGGGTAGTTAGGTTGTTTGTCGAAATGTAATGTTCTTTTATTTGGATTGCAACTATATTGTGAATTGAAATAAAAGTGTATGCATTCATTGAACTCCATCTTGCATATCATATAGACTCGACCACTCTCGCCGACGGAAATTACCAACTAATCCCGGAACCAGAAGGAAGTTATTCTGAAGACCCCAGGAACTTCGTCGCGGGATTATCTGAAGCCCCGAACCAAAGTTCGGAAGATATTGACTTACTGACTTCAGACCCACCAATAAAGGCAAGCCCCGGACATAACCTACTATTTTAATTACACTGCACTTTATATCTATTTACATATTCTATGCATTAAGTTCTTAGGTATTGCTTGAAACCCTAGTTGCATTTTCCTAGGAACCGATGTATTGAATACTAGTATTTGAGTCCGGCTAGCTGCTATGCTAATAAGGCCGGTAGAAGTCGGGTGATTTCCTGTCACTCGCGCGATATAGGAGTTGTAATGTTTACATTCCTGTTATCACTATAAGGATGCCGGACGGGAGTTTTGTGAGGTGTCATGGTTGAGATGATACCCCGTCTGTGTTGTTGAATTTGATAAGGTCGCGGTGTGTGCCGATCGGGGTTAAGCGTTTGAAAGTACTAACCACATGCCGTGAGTTATGGGTAAGCGGTAAGCCTAGTAGCCAATCGGCCCGAGGAGTGGACATACCTCCCACCACTCGATTTGCTTCTTCTGGTTACTTATGTTCGACTGAGGAAATACGTGTTGCAAGGGCAACCAGGAATACGGGTTTTGTAGTCGCGCTACAGACGTATGTCCTGCACGAGTGATGTGTGTATGTTCCTGCAGTCGCTTGTGGTGGACCTGTCCACGAGTCGGAATGAAAAGCAAACGGTTGCTTCGGAATGACCCTGTGGTGTTCCAAGCGTGTGTGTTAGGTTTACCTTGCAAGGTTAAATTCGATTCGAATCGTCCGCCTCTCACGATGATTGAGACTACTTAATCCCTTTATCACACAGAGTAACAAGAGCAACTATAAGATGGGTAATACTGATGGTTGAGATTAAGAGCTCTACCTTGCTTGCTTAGTTATAGGTGCTTATCTAGAATGGATAATCACATAGAACTTGAAAGCTAAAAATTGAAAATAAGGATCTACTCTTAGTTGCTTTTCAGCTGAAACTAAACCCAGAGCTGTTATAAGCCTTCATGAGTCTAGTTATGGGCTAAGTATACCCATTTCCGGGTAAGCCTTGCTGAGTATTAGTATACTCAGCCTTGCTAGCTTTATGTTTTTCAGGTAAAGCCTTTGAAGACCCTACTCTTCCCTTGCCTTGGCCCTGTGCTCTTCCAGAAGGTTGGTCCGTGGAATGGGATCCGTCCTCGGCCAACATTGATGATACCGAGCGATGTCGTGCCCGGGCTTAGCATGACATCTGCCTTAACGATGTATTGTAATCGTCGCGTATGTTTTCCGCTGCTAAAAACCATAGATTTAACTGTTTGTAATCTTTTCTCTAGATTTGAAACTTCATACTTCATTTGGAAACTCTTATAATGTATTTCCTTGTGATGTAAAATATGATGGTGACTGTATCTCTGGACTCACCTTCGTGTGAGGTAACCTTATTTGATCCTGTGTATCGGTGGTTTATCGGGACGTTACCCGACAGGCCAAGGGATTATACCGTTTGAAGTACGTCGGAGCCCTCTGGGATGGACTCGCGTACTTGAGCCGGTATAATTCAGGTTGGTTCTGCCACAGCTGGTATCAGAGCTATAAGGTTACCCAGAGATACAGTTTACCTTAAAAATATTTTCAGTATAAAAGTTTGACCAACAAAATATTTGGCAAAACTACGTTGGATTCGTTAAGGATTATGTATAGTACGTAAAGCCCTAGGGTAATGTTTATAAGGGAAATAGAGGTGGCTATATATATGTATATAATCCTAACTACCAGCATTACTTTTCAGTCAAAACTTAAATTCATGCACAACCCAACTTTACTTTTTGTAACGACATTTTCGATGGTAAGGTAAGAAGGTAAGGATCCTCAGCCAACTGAGGGAGCTTGGCCTTCCCGTCGGTGATGCGAACCGAACGCTGTTTCTCAAGCAGTGGCCTACTTGAGATACTGCCAATGTACCAACCTCGGTTGACTACATTGGGAGTATATGGTTTGGCGCAGGGTATGGCGATCGCAGTTCATACCCCCGCATTTTGCGGTATTCCCCGTGAATACGTTATCTCGATAACGTATGTTAACGTTGTCTGTACGGCGGTAATTGTACAGATGCTGTTTCTATAGTGAACAGTAATGTTTGGGGACGCTTTCATGACATGCTGGCATGAAAGGTTCAATATATACATCTTGTAGTTTTCTGCAGGTACACTAACCACGATTCCGAAACTAGGACGGATAGGGTTTATCGACTAGTTAATAGTGAGAGACGTATTTATATTATGCCACCGAAACTGACCACGTAAGTCCGAAGATATTCGGCAGTTGTTTTTGGTTTGTGAGGACGTGTAGAACGTGCATGCATCCTGACATCTTGGATTGACTTGATTGTCTTGTTTGTTACGTTGTTGTACTGAAATATGTGCTTGTATCTGAATGCCTGTTTGACTTTGTGTGGTAGGAGCCAACGTAAACTGCTAGGCTAACCTAGAGTGAGAAGGTCTTTTGTGAATCAAGTGAATTGGGTTATGTTTGAACCCTATCACTGATCCTAGCTTGACCGCTAAATCCAACCTTTGATCTTGCTTTGAATCTGTTTTAGCAGAAGCATTGAACTTCTTCTTTGATGGTTAAACCTTGATAACTATCATCAAATCCTTCAATCCATCATCTAGTGATCTATCTATCCTCTCCTGATGTTGTACCGTATCTTGTTGGCTATTCCAGTTGCAACATCTGAACGTTGCACCTTCAAATTTTTGCTCAGATGATTTTGGATAAATTAAAAAGATGTATGACCATAATTACTTTCTGAATACAATCCTCCCGGCAAAAGTCATGCATCATAATAAAGGCCATCTCTAGATAGTGCATGGTGTTGCATCATCGTCGAAAATCCGTAGGCTAACTTACGAATGTGCTTCCAATACAACCTCGGGTTATCTTAGGTTTCTTAAGATCTATCTTATTGCTGTTGGCACTACAGGGTTGCTATTCCTCTCTTGTGGTGGTGTTTAATCACATGACCATGATGCCGTGACGGAACCTAAGGCCTCATGTGTGCTGCAGCCACATGATTGAGCCATTAGGAGCGCACTGGCGACTCGGTATATGTGACGTAACCCCACTGCAAACTTTTTCTGTGCAACCTTATTAGTGTCCTAACTTTTGATCCTTGCCCAAGGATATAGACCTACCCAAGTGTTAGTTACGAGAGAACGGTTGTAAGACGCGAATCATATGCATCATACTTCCTGCATTTCATATGTGCATACATTACAAGTATCATCATCCTTGCATCATAAGGTATGCATCATTTGGTCAGCATCATGATAATTGCATTGTGTCTTATACATCATCTTGATTGTGCATTGAATCCTCCATCCTCGTATTGCATCATCATTGCAATCATGCATCTCAACAGTGCATCACGATCAGAGTTAGAGCATTTTGTCATTATCCCTTGATTGCATCGGTCTAAATAGGTATGTTTTGCAATCAACATCATTCAACTTATTTAGATAATAAACTCTGAGCAGAAATATTTCAAACATCACTTATCAATCTCTCGTATTATCCTCACTTGCTATCCATGAGC
The DNA here is from genome assembly GCF_002211085.1 of Panicum hallii. Lineage (NCBI taxonomy): Eukaryota > Viridiplantae > Streptophyta > Magnoliopsida > Poales > Poaceae > Panicum > Panicum hallii. The sequence continues at coordinate 45,689,501 of NC_038046.1, read as the reverse complement.
TTTGTGATGAATGTTGCCGACATTTATCATCATCATGTGATGATCTTAGCTTTGCGAGAACTCAATCATCTTGTTCTCTCCGATCTTGCCAAACTTATCTATGTACTAGTTATTCTTGCTCTTGCTACACTCATCTTATCATACTCCAACGACCTTTACTTCTCTGGTGTGTTTGCTTCCTGTCGCATTTGATAGGTGATTTGCTTTTCTTCCCTTAAGAGTCTTTTCGTCCGAATCTCGGGACGAGATTCTTTTTAGGGGGGAAGGCTGTGATAGTTCGTGTATTTGTAATGTTAGACTTATATTTTGATAGTGTGAAGTGTATGCTTGTTAGTGTAAAACTTTTGTGTGTTTGTGTGAAGTTCTTGAAAATCTTAAGTAAAAAGGGTATTTTCGTAATTATGGAAAAACTAGGGTTGTTCTTGCAAAATGTAATTTGATAAGAGGTAACCTCAAATTAAGTAAAGGGTAGTTTGGTAAATATATTTTACTCTATGTCTTGTAAAAATATATATTTACCCAACAGTTGCATTAGAAATGTAGGAGTTAAATTGTGTAAAAATTTGTGTAAAATTGAGGAAATAAGGGTATTTATGAAATTTTATAAAAGAACAAGTCCTTTTATGCAAAATAGGTGATTCACAAAAGTAACTTTCCAAAATTACTAGAAGTAAAAAGGTAATAATATCAGCAATCATGATTTACTTAGCAATTTGCGAATAAACCCAAGGTTATATATAATTTACACTAACAATGACAAGATTTTATAAAATTCAAGTTTAGTCCAAGTCTTAAAATAAAACTTCATATTTTGAGTTTTGGAGATCAAACCCTAAAACAAAGTTGTAGAGTTCGAAAAGTTGTACAACTTTCATTTTGATCACATTTATGTTTGAGCCCTAGAACAGTAGTTAAATTTGTTTTTACCAAGAGGTCCCTGTAGATTTCTAAAATTACAAACCAGTCCTTGGGAAATCCCCTTTTTCTTCCTCCTCTGGCGCCGCTCTATCCTCTGCTCCGCAGGCACCGCTGTTCCACCGCCCTCGCCACCTCCTGCTGCCAAATTACCACGCGTCACTACCCCTCAGCTGCTCCTCTGGCGCCTTATCTCTTTTCCCACCGGCGGCCGTTCGGTCAAATTCTACTTTCCCCTTCCTCCTCTTCCTCACCGGCAGCACATTTTTCTCTGCTCCACCCTTGTCCACCGACTGGTCCTCTCCCTCCTGCTCCTTTCCCTCTCTCCTTCTGCCCAAGTCCCAGCGGCACAAGTCCAGGCGCCGGGCGCGCGCAGCAGGGCGAGCGGGCCAGGCGCTGGTGCGGCGTCAGGTCGGGGCGGCGGCCGGCCCAGGCAGCCGCGGGCGCCAGCGCAGGCGGCCCCACGCGGGGCGCGCGCGGCGCGGCTGCGCGGCGGCTCGGCGAGTGTGGGCCGCGGCAGGTGCTGGCGGACCCGAGTGATGAGAGTGCAGGCACGTGCAGGAAGGCGGCTCGGTGCGGATTTGAGCGTAGCAGGCGCCGAGCGAACGAGCACGCATGGGCTCGGGTGGCTCGACGCAGGAGGCGGGCGCGTTGGGGCACTGCATCAGGCGACGGGCGCAGGGACCAGTAGGTGCGGTTGGTGGCGGCATAGGAGTGGGCCGAGGCTGCAACGGCTCGGGTGCGGGGCGCTGGCTTGCGGGCGAGCAGGAAGCGGTGCTGGGCGGCAGCATTGGGCGGTCAGGCGCGCAGACAACAGCGGTTTGGCGCGGTGGGGGAGCAGCGGTGCGCATGGCCGGAGCAGCTCGCGTTCCTGAGCTCCATTTTTTCCCAAACGTTTCCTCTGTTCCAATTGCAGATGAAGGACCTCGTGCAACAATTAAGACAAGGTCAGGGTGTTTTCTGCAAAGCCTAGACTCATATAAACAGTGTAGTTCGAGGACCTGTGTGTAAAGGTGTTTATTGTTTTATGTGAAGTGATGTGCTGAACTTTGAAAATCCCTAGAAAATCGTAGAAAATTCAAAAAAAATATAAAACCAGTTGTACTTGAATCTTCATTTCAAATTCTATCACTTTTGTTTTATGACCATGCTGTGAAAATAGATAGTTTGTACTGTATTAAGAATAGAAGTGGATGGGTGTTCATTATTTCATGTGAGTGATATTCTTAACTTGTAAATTCAATAGAGAAGTGTAGGAAATTCTAAAAATTGCAAAACCAGTTTTGTTAGAAACTAGATTTTGAGATCTACAACTTCTATTAAGTGAGTTTGATATGAAACCAAATAGTTTAGAATCTATATTAAATCTAAGATAAGAGAGAGTGTAAAATTCATAGCTCCTACGTATTAACTATGTAGATCATGATTTTTGTTATACAATTTTTATAGGTTAAGTATGAATTGATGTGGAATTTTCAAACCTAATTTTGTTTTGTAACTTAAATTCTTTTAAGTTAATTAATTCAATTTGTTTATAGAAGGAATAGCTAAGCTATGTTCAGTCATGTTTGCTTATTATTACAATGTGTTTTCTTGTGTCGCTTGTTTAAATCTTAATTAGACTTGTTGTGCAACTTTAAATAAGGTCTAATTCGACGTGAAATGTTTGAATTGTTTTTAGCCTACTGTTTATATGACACTAAACTTATTAGCTATTGGTAGCCAAAGTTCTTGCCATAGATTGACTAAAGATAAATTGTGCACCATGGCTGATGTATTTGCTGCCCCTATGGCAGACTTTTTGTGATGATTGATTAACCTTTTATTCATATGGATGCTCATGCCTTTACTTCAGTCTTGATTGCAATATTGTTAGAGCCCCTTTCCTATGTAAAGGTCCTAGTTTACCTCGTGTATCGACTACTTAGTTAATATACCTTTGTAACTAGGCTTAGCAATCGGCTACTAGTTCAGCTGATTTTCGATAGGCGTGACCCTAACGGCCATAAGCCCCTTGACTTCTTCCATACCGGCAAAAGCCCCTCGGCCCGATGTTTACCACCCTATCGGTCCGATCCAATGTTAGTGCCCTAATTGACCCAGTCCAATCTAGACAACCGCGTTGGCTATACGTCAATCGGTTGTTTTGTTGGTAAAATCGAACCAGTCAAACACTAATTACTTCGGTTAACACTCTAGTCAAGAGTCGGATAGGCACATTCAATAGAGAACGTATTTATCAGCTAAGCACAGTCAGTACAGCAAAGGGAATCGGCTGACAGCCGATTCACACCAGATCGGCCAGATCCGATCAACACTGTAGACAGCCTTCTGAAATAGTCAATACGCACACAATCGGCAGCCGATGCCGATGCCCTGTAGATTATGGCTAGCCGATGGCCACACCTATCGACTAGGTACTCTGTCGAATTAAAGTGTGAATCGGCGAGGTGTGAACCTTTGTTAAGTAACCGATTTATCTAAGTTTTCACGCTAGATCTTAGGATTCTTGCTTTAGGCTAATCCAAGCTGATTTCAGTTGTTTCCCATAACGGTCAAATATGGCCGGTCAATCCTTAGTTTTCCCATCCTTGTTCACACACTATTATCAGTTGATTTATCGGCTGGGAGATCGGCTATATGTTTGCCGGTTACATACCTCAACCACATCCTCTTTAGTCTAATTCCGCACTTATAGTCTCACTAACCTAGTTTAATATTAGTATTCTGTTACATCTAAATCTTGAAATAGGTCTAACTTAGATAACCCAATCGGCTGTACGGCACTCAGTTGTTGTGTTAACGTAATCCAGCCGATGCAACCACACCTAGTTACCTAGGATAATACTTAAACACATCTTAGTTAAGACACAATTACTTTAGGAAACATCCCTCTACTAAAGTGATCGATGTTTTCATCGATCAATTAGAAAACTAGTACACCTGTCAATCTGCTACCCAGACCAAAGTACACAACCTTGGATCAGTAAGATCGCACAGTAGACTCGTCTCTGTTAGGCCTGACCAAAGCACGTCTATCGGCTAAACCTAATGCATCCTCATCGGTTAAGGTCAAGATCTATACACCAACTAATTAAATAACTGAACATGCTACTTAATGAAGTTAGTATAGATGTTTAGGGTAAACCCCCTGTTGCCTAACGAGACTAGTTAGTTTAGTTAATACTCGATAAATGACTGCCCAGCACAGGGTAGTTAGGTTGTTTGTCGAAATGTAATGTTCTTTTATTTGGATTGCAACTATATTGTGAATTGAAATAAAAGTGTATGCATTCATTGAACTCCATCTTGCATATCATATAGACTCGACCACTCTCGCCGACGGAAATTACCAACTAATCCCGGAACCAGAAGGAAGTTATTCTGAAGACCCCAGGAACTTCGTCGCGGGATTATCTGAAGCCCCGAACCAAAGTTCGGAAGATATTGACTTACTGACTTCAGACCCACCAATAAAGGCAAGCCCCGGACATAAACCTACTATTTTAATTACACTGCACTTTATATCTATTTACATATTCTATGCATTAAGTTCTTAGGTATTGCTTGAAACCCTAGTTGCATTTTCCTAGGAACCGATGTATTGAATACTAGTATTTGAGTCCGGCTAGCTGCTATGCTAATAAGGCCGGTAGAAGTCGGGTGATTTCCTGTCACTCGCGCGATATAGGAGTTGTAATGTTTACATTCCTGTTATCACTATAAGGATGCCGGGACGGGAGTTTTGTGAGGTGTCATGGTTGAGATGATACCCCGTCTGTGTTGTTGAATTTGATAAGGTCGCGGTTGTGCCGATCGGGGGTTAAGCGTTTGAAAGTACTAACCACATGCCGTGAGTTATGGGTAAGCGGTAAGCCTAGTAGCCAATCGGCCCGAGGAGTGGACATACCTCCCACCACTCGATTTGCTTCTTCTGGTTACTTATGTTCGACTGAGGAAATACGTGTTTGCAAGGGCAACCAGGAATACGGGTTTTGTAGTCGCGCTACAGACGTATGTCCTGCACGAGTGATGTGCGTATGTTCTGCAGTCGCTTGTGGTGGACCTGTCCACGAGTCGGAATGAAAAGCAAACGGTTGCTTCGGAATGACCCTGTGGTGTTCCAAGCGTGTGTGTTAGGTTTACCTTGCAAGGTTAAATTCGATTCGAATCGTCCGCCTCTCACGATGATTGAGACTACTTAATCCCTTTATCACACAGAGTAACAAGAGCAACTATAAGATGGGTAATACTGTGGTTGAGATTAAGAGCTCTACCTTGCTGCTTAGTTATAGGTGCTTATCTAGAATGGATAATCACATAGAACTTGAAAGCTAAAAATTGAAAATAAGGATCTACTCTTAGTTGCTTTTCAGCTGAAACTAAACCCAGAGCTGTTATAAGCCTCATGAGTCTAGTTATGGGCTAAGTATACCCATTTCCGGGTAAGCCTTGCTGAGTATTAGTATACTCAGCCTTGCTAGCTTTATGTTTTTCAGGTAAAGCCTTTGAAGACCCTACTCTTCCCTTGCCTTGGCCCTGTGCTCTTCCAGAAGGTTGGTCCGTGGAATGGGATCCGTCCTCGGCCAACATTGATGATACCGAGCGATGTCGTGCCCGGGCTTAGCATGACATCTGCCTTAACGATGTATTGTAATCGTCGGCGTATGTTTTCCGCTGCTAAAAACCATAGATTTAACTGTTTGTAATCTTTTCTCTAGATTTGAAACTTCATACTTCATTTGGAAACTCTTATAATGTATTTCCTTGTGATGTAAAATATGATGGTGACTGTATCTCTGGACTCACCTTCGTGTGAGGTAACCTTATTTGATCCTGTGTATCGGTGGTTTATCGGGACTTACCCGACAGGCCAAGGGATTATACCGTTTGAAGTACGTCGAGCCCTCTGGGATGGACTCGCGTACTTGAGCCGGTATAATTCAGGTTGGTTCT